>NW_024879363.1:57546-62917 GCF_018340385.1 Cyprinus carpio
TGACCAATATCACATCCCACACCTATGGCTACTGACCAATATCAAAGAGATTGTTGTGTGCTAGAATGACTGCAGCTGAGAGACAACAGCCTATTCCATAATTTTTAATACAAATGGCAAGTTAGAAACTGAATGATAATTTATTTTAGAATGGGGTAACAGCAGCAGTTTGAGTGAAATTGGAAAAGTGGAAGAAATAAAAGACATGTTGATGAGGTGTGAGATACGAGCAGAAATAACAGAGGTACAGTGTTTCAGGAGGAAAGTAGCTGCAGGGTCTAGCTGGGTTGAAGAGGAATTCGATTTCTGTATTAAACTGGTAATAAGAGGTGGATTTGTCAGGGTGAAAATAGTCAATGACTGGGTAGACCATGAGAGTTGCTCATGGACGTGCAGACCAAATTAGCCACAATTTTCTGACAGTGTCAGATATGCAGCCTGATCATTGCACGAGTGTGTTGGTTGCTACGACAACCTCATGTCTCTGACAGCCAAAAAAGGGCCATCATGAAATGCAACCTGTTTTGCATCTTCCTTTTTTCAAGCACACCTAAAAGTAGGTGGGTACCACTATGCTGATGACGTTTTTTTTTTAATAGCAACCTTCGTCACTAGCCTGCGCGTCACTACGTGTCTCATTGTCAGTCTGCATAGTCCTACTCAATGTTTATTAGATCCATGTTGCACAGTGTGATTTGTAAAATCTTATAAGATTGCTGAAATCACACTGACTCTAGAAGGCTTAAGTTAACAGTAAATTTAGCAAAATCACTCTCTATGTCTCACTCTCAACTCACAGTATATTCTCTATTGGTCACTATGGGGAACTTTATACCCAATCCACAATGCTGAAGGATGAGAGCCTAAATTAATGTCAGTGATAATATTGGGTACCAATTGAAGTACCAATCTCTAAGGTACACATCATTGGCTGTTTTGACTTAACTCCTCCTAACTGAAGTCAAAAAGAAACTAAGCTCCCAAGCTTGTGAGAGGAGGCCTGACTACATCCCATGCTCAAGACAGCTATCAAGGAGGCTCACAGAGAGCCTAACAACTTGACATTGCTATCTTGGCAGAGCTCTGGGGAGCAGAGGCCTCAAGAGTCTAGAGTGAGGAGGCCTATCAGAGGGGGCAGATTTTCAATAATATATGCGCCAACAAGGATTAATCTATATTTAATTTATACAAATATATATGTCTGCTTGAAAGAATAAACATACTTGTTGTATTCTAGTTGTTATAAAGAATGAATATGTTTTGTTTTTGTTTTTGTTTTTTATTGAAAAGAAGACCGTGTTCTTGTTTCTTTATAAGCTGTATTTTAAATAAATACAGACATATTATATGTCACAACAGTTAAATATGTATTCAGATTGATGTTCAAACCTTAATATCATCTATATTAATGGTTTAACTAGATATTAAAATGATTAATTAATGAACTACAATTTAATCCAAACCTGTTTAGTTTCAATTTAACCAAATCGAATGGTTATTTAGTAAAAAATATAATCCTAAAAATGGTATTCATAGTTGACTAAAATTGAATTTAAAACTAGATCAATACAAGATGACCAATATATGACTGACTAGAGAAATGTCATGATGCTTAAGTATACATATTGTAAAAATAATAAATGTATAGCAAAGAAATAAAATGCCATTTTTGTTTCTTAATAAGGTAGTCTGTAAGAAAAAAAATAGTGCATCTAAGTAGGTTGGTAATATGGGCTACCTGAGAAACATATATAGTAGATAAAGTTAATAATAAGGACAATTTCATACTGCAGAAGTGCATATAGTACAAATATAGGCTTTCTAAGTATTTCAGGTAGTTTGCATCATCAAGATTAAAATTAAAAAATGGTATTTGTATGTTTAAACCTTTAAATAGAAAGATTGTGTCACTGATTCCAGTCCATGTCATCAAAAGCATTGTTGTAAATGTACATAAAATAAAAATAAATAAATACATTTTAACAGTTTTGTTCTTATTATTTATTTATTTTTTATTTTAGAGTGGGGCTGCAGTGGGGGGGGGTGTAGCTTTGCCAGCAACAATATTGTTCCGGGTAGGTGAATCACTTTGGGATGGCCCACAGCATCACAGCAGCTTTTTTATGTATTTTGAAGGGTGAGGAAAATGCAAATGTTTTTAAATAGGAAAAGTATATGTTATACTTTTTTGATTTAGTTAAGGTTTATATTACTCTGAACATAGCTATTCTGTTCTAGACAACCTGACATCCACATAGCAAATCTATTACACTGTAATAGTGGAACACTTCTATAGTGAGTGTATAATGCATTTTTATTTTTTACAGCTACCTGTTTATGTGTAATCTTTTATTTTTAATTAGTTTACGCTTGTTTATTTATGTTCGAGTTGAAATGCTATATTCATGAAATGCTATAGGTCTGGTTGTTTCTCTCCACAGGTTTTATGTATAAGAGCTGACAATGGACAACCTGACCTTTTAAACACAGCTGCTCTCCTCCCTGGAGGGACTGAAAGTTACTCCAAGATTCTTTCCCATCCCAATTTCAATCTCCTGCTTCTCTCTTGGGTTTATGTCTTTACAATGATATCCAACTTTGGACTTATAGTTCTGATCTCAACAGAGAAGAACCTTACATCATCCTATGCACTACCTGTTCTGTAACTTCTACCATTGATCGATATATTAGGACTACTGTCATTTTGCCACGCTTAATGCAAGACATTTTATTATGTGGAAACCCTCAGAGCTTATACCAGCATATGTGGAGTGTGTTATTCAAGCATATTTTATACATGTATTCATAGCTGAATGTCACGGCGTGCTGATAATCATGGCTTTTGGACAGATATGTGGCTATAGTGTAATCCGCTTTAGATATTCATCTATAATGACCAATGGCATGGTGACAAATGGATCAGCATCAGCCTGGGGCTCGGTAACATTTCTTTGGTGACAATTATGTTAGGACTCACTGTGCGGTTATTCCCACCGTAGATCTAAAATTGAAAAACCCTTTTCTGTGAGATTAAATGCTCCCTCACTGTTTAACTATGGTCCTGTGAAAATGTGGTCATAAGTCAATGTATGTGGAATTATTTATACTGTGGCTGTTCTCTGCTTTCAGCTTGCCTCATATTTTTAACATATGCCTATCAGTGCAACCAAGTAAAAAAAAGTAGCAAAAGCTAAGCACTGGAAACAGCAAAGCTTCTATAAAACCCGCAGTACATATTTCATTGTTGTTATTTTAGTCATGTTTTTTTCTGGTGTCATCATGACGCTTCTCCATCGCTTTCCTGAATAATTTGACAGCAGGAAACTGAAGCCAGTATAATGTTTCACATTGTACCACTCAGGATTAAATCCCTCAGTACATGGTTTACAAACCAAAGAGATAAGACAAAAAATTGCAAAAATTTGGTGGAGAAAAAAAGTTAATTCTTTTGTAATTTCTGTAATTATCTTATAAGGATAATGTTTTATTTTCTTTATTTTTTTAACTTTGGTTTTTCTATATATGATACTACAAACTATTCTAAAATTATTTTTATTTTTTATTTTTATACCGTTTGTTTAATACAATGACTGATATATAGTTAATTTTCAATTGATATATTTCAATTGACTGATATATATAGTTGATATATCAAATGACTTCATTTCAATTTTCAAATGTATACATTTACGTATACAGAAACATTTAAGCAAAACTATAAATATATATGCATACATTTTCCTTCCATTTATCAGTCTAAAATACTCTTACTATACTCTGTGTAACATCTTTCATGGGTAGCATCTATGATAAAGCCTTCCTTCAGCCCTTTTACAGCACGTGTATTGTAACATCTTTAATGTCCTGTTTCATTGTGACTTGCATCTTCTTCTGAATTCTCTCCAAATTGGTCAGAATAAGTCTCAAAAGCTTCAGTGAAAAGGTTAATGGGAGAACAATGTCAATAACTTAGTAATTACATAAAATGCTCTCTTCCAAATGTAAAACGCCGAAATCATCATTGCAAAACAAAAACGTTCTCCTATTGGCTAAAACTACACTATAAAACAATTGGCCCTCTTACGGTCAAAAAATAAACTGTACATCTATGGATGAATGTTGCTTTTGCTTGTGTGTGGTTTGCAATGCTGTAAGGAAATGTTACAAAAGTAAAGGCATAACCCTAATCTTTTATCTTTACAAAGCACTCCACACAATTTATGCATTATGCCATTTAATTTGTGTAGAGAAAGTAACACCTTCATTCCCAAGTTTCCTTCAGAGAGGGTCCAATACAAAGATAAAAGGAATACACACCTATTTTATGAAAAAAACAGCATATTTTTTAGTGATTGAACTTATTCCCTGACACTTTTTATATTTTTCAAATTCTGTGCATTGATATATTCACAGGCCGATGTACAATATAGGTAAATATTTGAACTAATTTTTTTTTTTTTTTTCCTTACTTTTATATGGAATTTATAGGGATCTTTGCCTGCACTGGGAAATCACATATTCCTGAATAGGTACTTTTATTTTATATAAGTAATTATTTTGTGACCCTTAAAAAGCATGTTCTTTATAATATGAATGTGGGTATGAATGTAAACTGGACATACTACATTCACCATGTTGATTCCACTGCCTTTCCAGGAACAAACAGAGGTACAGTAGGTGGACAACCAAAATGGGTATTACCGCCCTTGGCATTAACTGCAAATCAATCAGAGTTATTAAAAATCATTCACTTGAAAAACTGCCGCCAGGTAAGCGCAAAGGGACAGATTGTGAACTGAATGTAATTGTAAAATGTTGGTTTTGTAAACTGAGATGAAAAGGACGAAGTAAAACAACAATAACATTATAATATAACATTGCTTAACATCCTTAAAAACCATTAGAAAATTTATAGTTAGTGAGTTCATTTCAAAGCGTGGGATAGTCTTAGGCTACAGTCTATATGCATCAAAAAAAAAAAAAAGACCTTTACACAAAGGTTCTTATGCATGCTATTTTTATTAAACAGTCATTACATGAGCTCATATATACATACATACATACATACACATACATATACATATATATATATATATATATATATATATATAGCATATATATATATACATACATATATATATATACACAGTACAGGTCAAAAAGTTTGGAAACATTACTATTTCTTAATGTTTTTTGAAAGAAGTCTCTTCTGCTCATCAAGCCTGCATTTATTGGGTGTAAATACAGAAAAAAAAAACAGTAATATTGTGAAAAATTATTACAACTTAAAATAATAGTTTTCTATTTGAATACTTTAAAAAAATAATTTATTCCTGTGATGCAAAGCTGAATTTTCAGCATCATTACTCCA
>NW_024879363.1:63683-135284 GCF_018340385.1 Cyprinus carpio
TCCGGCTGTCTGCTAAAGAACTTCCTGGCCTTGCTGGACTGACCCCTATTAAGACCATGGACAAAACGCCCTCATGCCAATCCAAGGATGCAGAGAGCCAGTCTTTCAGTGACATACAAGCAAAGGGGGGAGACAACACAGACTGAAACAGATCTGACCACACATACACTACACCTTTAACACACACAACATTACCTACACCCAGAGGTAACAGAGGCTATCTACTGATAACACATTCAACAAACATATTCTTCCCACAGGTAGAATATCCAAATTTTAGCATAACAAAGTTACATTTACCCACCATGAAGAAACATGCAGCCATCCTCACAATAGGTAGAACACCTAACCACTAAGTTAAGGTACATGACACACTAGCTGCACATTGACATCCTAACTCAACAGCAGTTGTAAGCCATGCTAGGAAAACCCACAGCAGCTTCGTTTTGTTTTGTTCTTCTTTTACCTATCCTTCTCCTTCCCCTCTTTCCTGAGTAGGTGAAACACCTAGACACCCTGCAAGGGTCGAAGGTCTGATATTAGGATTGACTCACCACACCTAATATCCGCCAGCCACTCTAAACTGAATGTAAGCCAAGAAGAGCTCCATGCATGATAGGTCAACTCATTTCATTGCAAATGATGTTACTAGAAAATTAACGGTAAACGTTTAAATTAAGACAACCTAGAAGAACCAACAAAGTTAACCACAAATTTGATTGACGAATCAACATGCAACAACGATGTCCAAAATGATCTAAACTATCCTCAATGTACTAAACTACATTTACTTATTGAACTTAACAACGTGTACCTAAATAACCTGATGCCTGCACCAGTACAGTAACCGTCATGGGGTGTTGTCTTGTTGTTTGCTGTGTTTGTCTGCTTCTTCTGTTCTCTTCTTTGTTGTTTCTCCAGCGATCGACGAATGTCTTCAGCTAAACACCTCACCGATCGAAAGGGGGGATGTAGCGTATGAGGCCTGAACCAGACAAATTAAAGATTCGATCGTGAGCATGGTTGAAACAAGAGAAGCCAAATTCCTCGGAAAGGCAACAGGATGCTGTAAATCAACTCCTAGCACCACAGTCTGAAGCTAGATAACCAACCAGCTCTTTTCACAGAACATCTTTCAACATTAACACCATTAGAACAATTATTGAAAATTTCAATTCGAAGAAGAGATTGTCTAATTTGGGGCAAGTAATCGAAGAGATGGACAGTCTGACCCTCACATGTAAAGCCATGAGAGTAAACAAGATCGTTGGATTGACTTCCCCCCACCTAGCAGAAACAGACTGAAATTCCTAAGGAGACCTGTTAACCCCTCTGGTCTTCACAGGACATATCCTTACTCCCCAGAATGTCACAAAGAATGCCTTCCAGTGCATATATGCACCAAAATGAACTCAAAAAAGACTTCTAAATGGATATCAGTCCATTGCTTAACTCCATATCATACATGTAACCCACAAATTTGATTATAATGTTTCTAATCACTTATTGTGTATGTCTTTTTAAATAACTCTTGAATAGCTTAAGGGATCATATTTATGTTTAGTATGTGTGTGTTCGAATCTTCTTGCTTGAAACGTTTCTGACCATCAATGTATCATATTCTTGTTATAGGAATCATGTCCAAATTATACCCTGCAAGAGTGGGAAAATTCGGACCCACGTGCTTGATAAAGATAACATATGATTTATGAATGGGTGGGACAAACCATGCAACACCCCGAGAAAAGACAATATCTTTTTTGTATACACACATGATAACAACACAACTTTGTGCATTAAAAAAATAAAGAAAACAATAACAGAGTGCGCTGTCTGCAGCGCTGTCTCTATTTAGAAACACAACATTAAAATGAACTGTAACTCAGTGAATACTCAACACAGAGACATGAGAGGTATATCTATAGAAAGCTTGACATGTCTACTTTTAAACTAAGCAACCAAAAACAACTATTCTGTGATAAAGTAATCCACATGAAAACAACGCGATGTCCGTCTTTCATGTCTCCCTTCATTATATTGTAAGGTTCCACCCACTAGCCCAACGACGGAATCTAGTGGTCTGGTCGAAGGTTTTCAGCGTGTAAGTCCTCTGGCACTTCTGGAAAAATCATCTTAATTTAATTTAAAGTAACTCTTAGTTTCACAATGTAGCTGATCATATAATTAAGTGTGACTTAAATTTTGGATCTTAGTTTCTGATTGTCTTATATTCTTCAATTATTCGTTCACTGCAGACCCGGTAGATTCTTTCTGAAGTCTTATTTCGGCCGATTGAATTCTCTTCCTGGACACAAACTTGTCTTCTGATCTTAAACATTGGATGCAGGGTAAATATCTTCCCGGAAGTCAAACGCGCAGTTCTGCTTACTCGTACAAAAAGTATAGTTTTTATATATTTACGAAAACTGCAACTTATTTAAGACAGTGATAGTCAGAAATCGAAATGGACTCAATTGATGTGCCCCATGCTCCATCTATTAAACCTTTCGTATGAACAATCCTGAACACAGATTTGAGGTAATACCTTCGCTTTAATCTACTAGTAATAATGAATTAAGAATAATGCAGAATAAATCAAGAATAACATTTATTGATTTACCAGGTAGGATTAAACATCGATTAAAGAAATCCAAAAAGAATTCATCACACAACTGATCAGCATAAAATACATAATGCAATTCAAAACATAATATTAGAAAAGAGTTTCAAAGAGTCAGCATACCTGGCAAATAGAGAGATACACACAGCAATTTGTGCGGGAAGTTCTGACTACAGATTCTTCCTCGAGTGGTTTGCCAAATCCCTTTAAATACCCAAATCTTAACAAAAGGACAGTAAACATTTAGCACCCAAATATTTATGCAGCTTTTGTTGGACCCTTTCTCGTGCCCCAAAGGGTCACGTGCCTGGTTTTGAGGACAAACAGATGGTTAATAAAGATCTTTATTGGGGGCATCTCCCACCAACAGGAGAACAGGTTTTGTTTTCTTTATTCTTGTCTGTTCTATTGATGTGGGAGTGAAACCATCTTACCAGCCGCACCAGAAGTGTTTATACTGATGTCACTTAAAACAACCAAGATATCAGATTTGTGAGGTTTGCATGGCCTGAGGGGAAGGAGAGGATGTGAGGGGCCAGGAACTCAGTATGGGGGAGACGAGAGGAGGTCAAGCCAGCTGTTGTCCTGAGCTCTTTCTCGCAGATCCTCACTTGAGATTGGGGAGTTTTATTGTTTTATTACAGGATAGGAATCTTGAATTCAGTCTTGGTGAAATCCATCCTTACAATATCTAATGCGACCACGCCCACGCGCCGAGCGCGCTATTGTTATTATAAGCATCCACGTGAAGCTTGCGTGGGTAACCGCCCTCATCAGAGCAAACAAAGCATCGAGACTGTACTTCACGATTTTTAATTGTAACTGTTCGCTTCGCGCTGAGAGGAATAAGATATAATTCACCTTAATAAGACCGCTGAGAGGAATAAGATTTGGATTACCTCAGAAAGAAGAATTAAGGCTTGACCCAGCAGAGATAAACATGAGTAAGTCTTTTTTATTATTAATCTACTTGTATTAGTTTTCATATAACTTGTACACATTTTACTAGTTAGACCTTTTCCAGACTATAATTCCTGACTAAATGTATAATCAGGTGAAACATTATGAAGTTTCATTTACATCATCTCAATGTTTCACGATGCCAGGATGTTTTTTTTATTTTTATTTTTTTATGTTCTATAACATAGACAGCTCTGGTGTAAATATTTTTAATGTGTTATACCCCGTCATTGGTGTTTGCAAAAGTGTATCAAGTAAGCTGTAAATATCACTGACAATAAATGCGCTATGTGGTAACTGTGTTTTTTCCCTATAAATTACTAATAGTATCAGTGACCATCACAATAATGTCAATAATGCAGTTTATTTGTGTAAACAGCATGCTTACTTTTTT
Organism: Cyprinus carpio; assembly: GCF_018340385.1. Lineage (NCBI taxonomy): Eukaryota > Metazoa > Chordata > Actinopteri > Cypriniformes > Cyprinidae > Cyprinus > Cyprinus carpio. The sequence continues at coordinate 67,658 of NW_024879363.1, forward strand.
ATTTCAGATAAATAATAACCTGTTGCAAAGCAAGCCAATGCAAATAAGCAGCCCACTCAGGAACCTGGAACACAGCTAAGACCAAGCGAGGCACACACTCCCATCTCTACAATGTCTCTTCAAAAAAGTATGCCCTTCTGAACACATAAACAATATACATTTTGGAAATGCCAGGTATGTGATGTTCATTTATATATTTCAACATGAGCCTGCATTTATTTGATCCAAAATACAGAAAGTTGCATTTGCTAAAGCAGTAATATTGTGAAATATTTTTACTATTTAAAATAACTGCTTTCTATTTGAATATATTTTAAAATTTAATTTATTCCTGTGATCAAAGCAAAATTTTCAGCATCATTACTCCAGTCTTACTCCAAGTGTAAGAATATACACTATACCATTTAAAAGCTGGGAGTCAGTATATATATATATATATACAGAGCTGGGTAGTAACGGATTACATGTAATCTGGATTACGTAATCAGATTCCAAATCTCAAGTACTTGTAATTAGAGTAAACTACTTTTTAAAATACTCGTAATCAGACTACAGTTACTTTTTTATGGATTACATGATTACATATTATTTACACAATGGTAATAAGTTGTTAAAAATTAATTGATTCTCCTAAATTTCCTTTTTTAACGTTTATATTTTGTCCTAATAAAACCTGCCGCTTATATACTATATATATTGTTCAGTATATAATTTATATATTATAAATGTGTTATATTAAAAAATATTTATTATTAAAACTGTATATTTGTATACATTGTATGTTTATGAAGCCTTTAATCACTGGATGCACAGACATCATTTCATTTTTATAAAGAAAGACACGGGAAAATGTCACTGTTCAGTGTAAGAGCTGCCTACCACAGATTAATTTGCTGTCCACGGAAATCTTTGTCCTAGCAAAGTTATTGCTGGGAATTTCATGTTCTTTAATATATTTTTTGTAATGTTGATTTTTCTTCATTGTTCATTGTTCACGTCTCGCCCCTAGTCAAACACTGCTACGTCACGTAAGAGCAACAAAAACATGAACAAACACTGAACAATTGTTTTTTTATTAATTAACATTAACACAAATTAATTAATGTATTGTTCAATGTTCGTTTGTATACCAAGCGCAAGGTTTATGCGCATAGTCCATGTCTTCTCCGTTCTTAGTGTGTCTCTGTGGCAGAATTTCAGTGCCTCATGCTGGTCTGGCATGTGTACTACATCGTTTTGTGTCTTTTCCTCATTAGTACTATGCACTTAAAATGTCAGAGATGGATAGAAATGTCATTGCTGTGTGAATTTGTCTTTTTCAGAATGTGTATGTTTGGAATGTAGCTATTGTTTGATGTTTTTCATTGATACAGTAATATACACTTCTAGTGTTTTTTTTTTTTTATTTTTATTTAATATTTGACCTATCAGGGATATTGCTGTAAATTTCATGTTTTTCAATATTGTTTTTTTTTTTGTAATGTAGCTGTTTTCTAAATTTACTTAATTCTAAGTTAATATGCTTTTAAAATCATAAGATGTGATTTTGTTTTATTAAGTGTTACTAGCAAACACTTACAGCAAGGTACATTAGTGTTAGTATATTTTTTTAAGTATTAACTTTCCATACATTGCACTTGAAAAAGAAGGTATTGTGGCTCTTGTTGGTGAATTAAATATATTTTTTGGAATATATATATATATTTTTATCTGTCAAAATAGCACAAGATTAGGCTAAATCAGTATATGTGATATCAAATAAGGGTTAGCACAAATGTAATCTAAATGTAATCCAAAAGTAATCAGATTACGTTTACCAAAAATGTGTAATCTAAGAGATTATATTACTGACTACAATTTTTTTGTCATGTAATCTGTAATCAGTAACTGATTACAATTCATAAGTAATCTACCCAGCTCTGTATATATATATATATATATATATATTTATTTATTTATTACAATTCATAAGTATATATATATATATATATATATATATATAAACTTTATTTAGCACACAAGTGATGATAAATACAATAATCATGTTAGAAACGATGCTGTTCTTTCAATTAATAAAAAAAATATCTTCAAAATTAATAATAATATTAATAATAATAATAATAATAATAATAATAATAAATGTTTTTTTTTGAGTAGCAAATCAGAATATTAGAATGATTTCTGAAAGATTGTGTGACTGGAGTAATGATGCTAAAAATTCAGCTTTGAAGGTCAGCTTTGATTGTTCCTAATAAACTGTTTAACTGCACTCGCAAGTGAATCTCAAGGTATTTTGGGGGATAATTAAATATATTCTAAATAAACTACAAACATAAAAATATATACATTTATTTTGTCCTCATATTCTTTCTTGTAACTCTTCCCTCTCGGTCACATACCTGACTGAACGGCTCATTATGCAGCTCATTATGTGGGTCTTTGTCTTCTCAGGTGTGAATCACACAAATATTCATGATAGTTGACGCCTACTCGCATATGCCCTTTTGAAACAAAAAGTGTTGTAGAAATTTTTAATTAATCTATTGTTTTCTGTGAGTGAGTAAACAAGATGATTTTCACATCATTTTGAAGCAAAAATTCTAGGCTGCAAGGGATCACAGTATTGAAGGCGGAACTGAAATCAATGAATAGCATCCTGACATATGTGTTGGTTCTGTACAGGTGCATCTGCCCTTGATAAAGAGGTATTCAATATCAGCAGAACAGTGGGATTTAGTAATAACATCGGAGCACCAGAATCTGTTTACATAGAGGTAAACACCCCCAGCTTTGCTTTTACCGGAGTCCACAGTTGTTCTGTCAGCCCTGTAGATATTGCGCCCCTCTAGCGCAATCACACTATTTGGAATGGTGCTATTAAGCCAAGTTTCTGTGAAAACCATAACGTTGCAACATTCGCTGAGTGATCTGAAGTCGTAGCTCATCTATCTTCTTTGCCAGAGATCATACATTAGTGAGGAAGATGCTTGGTATCGCTGGACTATGTGGGTTGAGCTTTAGCTTAGCCTGCAGGACACACGTCTGTAACTTGTAGACCGGAAAAACACAGACTGAACAGACTAGGACCTTTAAAGACAGGATAATTAGGGAAACACAGGTGAGTGGAATGACTAAATTAACAGGGACATGGAACACATGGGGAAGAAACTAGACACACCTGGGAACTAATCAAACCCAACACAGGAGACAGAAACTGGATCACGGGGCAAAAACACACTAAATGAGTCCAGGGGTGTGACATTACTCGCACCATATAAACAACAGAGGGAGGAGTGGGTGGGAACTTGGGAGGAGGTTCCGTTGGAGGACCAGGAGGGGTCCAACAGACAGAGACCATGGAGGAAGGTGCCAGGATGGAGATGACAGAGGGAGGAGCCATGGAGGAGACAGGAGGGACCTGGCCACAGCCATAACAGCCCAAGGTGGAGCAGAAAGGTTGGAGGAGAGCCGAAGAGCCAGGGTGACGGGGAGGATTCGGAGGTCCCAGGCGTAACTGATGGCTCTGGCGAGATGTGGATCTGGAAGGCCGCAGTGGAGCTAGAGCGACAGAGGACTGAGGTGGAGCCGAGGGGATGAAGGAGCCTGACGAAGCCAGAGGGACAAGTTGAAGCCCGAGGCATGGGATGGTCGACGCCAGACCAAGGCGGAGCTGGAGGCACGAGGGAGCCAGGCGGAGCTTGTGGACTGCCAGGCCACGGCGGAGAGGAGGGAGCTAGGAGCCATAGTGGAGCCGATGGGTCAATGGGCCGAGACGGAGTCCAGGCTGAGGAGGCTGAAGGTGGAGGTGAGGGAGACTCCAGCCACGCTGACGCTTGAGGATGGCAGTCCCGTGGAGCTCGCACTGCAATGATGGTGGGCTGAGGGCGAGCAGAGGGGCTGCCAGATGACAGCGGTGGAGGAGGCAGAAGTGGGAGGGAGGGCATGAATTTTGGAGGAGCGCCACAGGAGGACACATTCTAGGAGCCGGCACTAGAGGACACCTTCTAGGAGCCGGCACTGGAGCGAGCTCTGGGGCTGGAGCCAACACTAGAGTGAGCTATGGGGCTGGAGCTGACACTGGAGTGAGCTCTGGGGCTGGAGCCGACACTGGACTTAAGTGGGGACCAGGAGCCCCTCCTGGGCTTAACTGGGGATCAGGAGCCCCTCCTGAGCTTAACTGGGGAACAGGAGCCCTTCCTGGGCTTAACTGGGGAACAGGAGCCCTTCCTGGGTTTAACTGGGGAACAGGAGCCCTTCCTGGGCTTAACTGGGGAACAGGAGCCCATCCTGGGCCTAACTGGAGAACAGGCACTGGAGAATTGGAAGCCCCCTCAGGGCTGGGCGAGGAAACCACGGATGAAGGAGGGCAGGATGGGACCAGCAGAGACGTCGGAGAGAGGAGAGGGGGCAGGTCATCGTCCAGTTCAGAGTCCCAGTCTATAAAATCCACCTCCTCATTTTGGCCCTTTTGGCGCTCCATATTTTGCTCACCCTCAGCTGCTGTGCAGGGGACGGAGCTCCACTCCACACTCACACCATCCACATCTTGCTCCCTCGTGGTGGGCACTGTCGCCGGCTCTCGCACCTGGTCTGACGGGTTGCGCTCTGGCTCTCCAGCATTGGTGGGCTTGGGCTTATGCTCCATACTGTGGGGAGATGGTGGACTGGGCTCTGGGTCAGAAGTAGATCTGGTGAGATCCTCCACAGGGCAGATGGTAAACGGCGACCCGTTTCTCGCCAGAGGCCACTCGACAAAGGCGGCGAATTCCTCCCGAGGACCATCTTCCGACCGGTAGGTGGTGAGATGGGCTAGCAACAGGAACTGCCTCGTCTGGTCCTCGAGAGATGGTCCTTCCTGCTCCAGCAGGAGGAGGTGGAATTCGAGGTGAAGGAGGGGATTCATGGACAACACTACGGAAACAAAAAGGACTGAGGAAAACCGGAAAACAAATGGAGGATAGACAAACGTTATTTAAACTTTTGTGGTCGGGTCTTCTGTCACGCTACACTGCCGTAAGGAACACGGAGTCGAGAATAATCAAGAGAGAGAGTATTTATTAATCCAACACAGAGGTAAATCCAACACAGGGGTAAAGCCAACATGGAAACAGGAGGAATACACACGTATGTAACTTGTAACTTGAAACTAGACACACCTGGGAACTAATCAAACCAAACACGGGAGACAGAAACTGGGTCACAGGGGCAAAAACACACTAAATGAGTCCAGGGGTGTGACAGATTCACTCAAGCTTGGGGACCAGAGTAATTCGGGAGGTAGTAGATGAAGATCTAGTGATGTATCCACATCGGTGTGTAGCATCTGCTTAGGATCATGTACGATCGTTTGGGCTTTATGTTGTAGGGATTCCTTTAGCCTTTTGACATTTGCATATAAATTACAGAATCTGGCCCAATGATATACATTTATATGAGTGCTTAATGGTTATGTTTATGTCTGGAAGATACTGAACAGGTCTTCCCATCCGACTTCAAACAGATTCCGAGATAACTGGATAGCCCTCGATGCCAGACACCAAAGGGGCCTGGCTGAGCAGCCAACTCACATTCTCACCACACACACACACACACACACATTTTATTCATTTAGACTATAATTAATCAGTTACAAATTTATCTGGTATATGCATGTATTGTTTATGTTTCACTGTGGTAGTAGCCTAGTTACCATTCTTTATTTGTATTAGTTAGGCTCTCAATGCTAATTTAGGTATATGAGTGGATCTCTTCTTTAAGATCTTCGACATATGTTGTCCTTGGTATCAAAATGATCTGTGTTTTATTCCCCATACAATTATGTACACTATGTGTGCCTAAAATGCATCATACTATTTTTACCATATTTTGGGTTACCAGATAACCAGTTCATCATGCCATATGCAAATTAGGTGTCATTGAGACAAAGAAACACTTTCCTGCTGAAACTAAATGCCTTGTTATTGGTCAATCCAACCAAAAGGGGTGTTACTGGGAAACCAGATAAAACCTCTTCCACACCCAAAAAGTGCGCTTCTCTTAACCTGCGGTTCCATTAACACACCCATCACCTTGGAAACCTTGAGACTCCCCTTCCGGAGCAGTCCGATCTTCTGGCAGTTTTCAGCAACTTTGTTGATTCACTTCGGAGCAGTCAACCCATGGATGAAATGACGAAGGTTTCACTCCTAACAGGATTCAACAGGAATCTACGCATTATACATGCACTGGGACACTTTACTCAGGAATTACAGATCCAATGAAAGTAACCGCTTGTTAACAATTTAGATGCGCTTCTAGGCTTTGACTCCTTTTAATTAAGGTGATGAGATTCTTTGATGGTTCGTAACAGGTTGTGATTTAGTTTATGAGTAAATACTGCCATGACTCTCCACTCTCTTGCGCGTGAGCACTCGATCTCGCTCGCTTGCTCTCTGCAGTGCGCTTTCTCTTGCTCTATCCATGCCTTCCTTGCGCTGGCATCTATGTTCAATGTGTGTATGTTTGTGTCTAGTCAGTTCCCCTGTAGTGTAGTTTAATAAACATCCATATGTATTCACACTTGGTTGTCTGTGTTTGCTGCTCACGGGACGAGGTAACTTTAATGTTCCGGTTTCGTTACACACTCTGGGAGCAATTTATTAGTAGTAAAATAATTTTTTTTCGTGGCCAGAGAAATACTTTTACTTAGAGTCAATAAATGATTAACACTGTCCACCCTGCGGACGAACAAATTATTTTATTGTACTATTAATGCTATAATGCTACAAGTAATTCCTGAAGATAAATGTAGTTAATAATAACCCGTTATGATTGATTATATACATCTCACTTTGAGCTAATTTGTTACATAAATGGTGGAGAATTTAGGGCAAACCTAGTTCTGTGAGCAGACTCAGTAACCGTGGTGTGTTTCTTATGCGTGTTCATTCAAACCAAGACTATCCAAACGTGTGTTTTTGTAAATGAATGTGTAGGCTCTACACGCCCACGTTCCGAGCCTTAACAGTTCCTGAGTTCCTCACTGAGAAACCAGCCACTGTCAATGACTTAAGTTAACTGCAGTTTATAAAATTTGACCCTGTAAAACGGCTAAACCTTTTATAGTGTGTCTCAATGCAATTTTAACTGCCCTAAATTGAGCAAAGAAACCCTCTTTTAGCGTGAAGAAGAGAGCGAGCGATGTTCCTCACGTATCTTAAAATGAAGGCCTTAAGTTATATATAGCTATATTGATGCCATTGCTTCTTCCAATGTCATACAACTAGACTATTACTCCCTTGGGTTTAACCATTAGCATAGCTAACTAATGTGTGCCCTCTCGTCCGTTCACGGAGCAAAATTAATTTTAGAATACTGCAGGTCAGTGTTGGATTAATGATAACCGGGAGTCTTAAAATCTCAATCAAAATTGTTGCAACAACCGCATAAGTCCCATTTATCTGGTGAAGAAATCCCAGAGGCAGTGTGTATAAATAGTTTTATACTAAAGTTATCTGATATTGGGCGAAGAAACCCCCACTTTCAGTTTTTAATGCATAAGTCTTAAGTCTGACCAAGAAACCTCAGATTAGCTGCATGAATTGAACTGCATGGCGAAGAAATCCCACTGGCACTGATACTGAAACTGGGCGACGAAGAAATCTCGCTGCAGTATATTTGCTTTTATTAGTGATTTGAGTGATGTTCTTCATCTCCCTAAATTAAGGCTTTCCTTTAACCATCGCATATCATTGTAGTCATTGAAGTGATGCAATTAAATAGCGAAGTAATGGTTTAATTCTAGTCTAGCTAACTAGTAACTTGCCATTGTCTGTGAAGTGAATGTGCTGTTTTGATTTGTGAATTAAGTTATATGCGATACGTCATAACTGACGGCGCGTGAGTTTCCCATGCAGATTTACAATAGTGCAAGTTCTGCTCCACTTGCAAGTGTTGTAAGCTTGCATAGGTCTCTTAGCAACATCTGATCCCGGAAGTTGAGAGCAGCCTCTTCTGGTTCAATCTTATAACAGCACCCACGTCACAGACCCTTGTGTAAACAAACAACTGAGTGTAGCCAAAGCTAACTTAATTGTTAGCTGTTAGCATCCGACTAACTGACACTGTGAGAGTTTAAAGTGTGAACCACTCCTCTCTCTCTAACTCCTGGTTTCACTTCTTGTTTATACTATAACCTTCTGTATAGACTCAGTTAGGTTTGCCCCTCCTTACGTACGTTGGTTCTTTTTGTGTTATTTTTATTTATTTATTTATTTATTTTATTCAACCTCTCTATGATTTCATTTAATTCATTTATTTTTAGCTTGAAGGTACAGATTCAGCTAAATTGATTTTAATTAAATCTGAGATTAAGTTTATTTTTATTACTTCTTTTAGTCTCCTAAAGCTATTAGGACATTTTTATTTTACCTTTACCTTATTTTAGTTATTTGACCATCACCATCTTCCCTCTCTGTATAGGTTAAAGCAGTTCTAGCAACTGTTGTCCCTTTAATGAGTGGTACAGGTTTTAGTAGCCTAATTCCTGTCTTATTACCTTCCTTACACCAGGCCCCTGAGCAGACTAGAAACACTTCCTATTGTTTCTGTGTATTACCTTGAGGTGTTTGATGTGTCCCTGTTAGCACAGCTAACAGTCTCCCTAGGTTTTATGACCATGCTGCATTACTTTAACAAGTGATAACTGCTTAATCATATCTCCTAAACTAAATAAGGAAAGCCCTCCCTCTGTCTCTTCCTGATTTTATTTCAGTTTTTTAGTTGATACATTCATAGTGATTGAACCTGTCTGAACCATCAGAGAATACTTGGTAATAATGTTGATAAATCGAATAGTTTAAGTCATTAAGTGACCCCCTAGGTTATCACCCATCAACAGTGTTACTCATAATTTTCAGGGGCTCACTCAGACCAATCATCCACTCCCGCCTTATCAGCCCCGATATCTACGCGTTTAGCCAGGATCATCGGTGCTCTTGCCCACAGCCGCATCATCCAGTTAGAGGAAATGGAAAATGCCCACAAGGAGGCCGGAGGACCGGGAGCGTGCGCAGAACTGGCAGACCAACTGGACCAGCAAGTGACAGCGAATGAAGAGGACAAGGAGCTACAGGAGGAAGAGGAAAGCTTCAAGAGGCCTTTACAAAACCTGCACAGACTGAGCATAGAAAACAGCTGGGATAGAAGCCAGAGAGGCTCCAACAGGCTGAAACTCTCTTAAGTAATGGCCCTGGTGAATCGAAACAACGCCTGTGAATGCCACCTGCAAGCAGCCCAAGCTGAAACCCAAGTCCTTGGATCAGCAACAAGACAACCCAAACACCAATCGGGTAAAGTCAAACAAAGCCAAGGTGACATCAGTGTCACAAATGAACTGAAATATGCTTGCAGACCACAAGGTGAACAGACGTGGAAAACACAACACAAAATTTTCCCTGACAAGCAGGCCCAGGCCCCCCAGCCAAGAGTCCAAACCTGCGAGGTTGGGGGGTTGGGGTTGAGAGCCCACTGTTCACACTTCACACATCCCCAGCCAACAACCACAGGGGGGTGGGGCAGGGTCCCTTCCAGAGGATCACTGCAGACACACACACCATGTGGACCCACATAACCCAACAAGCTAGCCAGAGACATTACAACTGTCGACCTAAATACTGCAAAAGGCCACAACACTTGCCTTCTTGCAAAACAGGGACTTTTATGCTTGAACTCTGCCAATGTGACCACACAAGACAGACTATCTGCTCAGGATCACCCCCAGCCTCGAGGCACACAACATCCTGTACCAGCAGACTGAAACTGTCAAAGCGAATTACAAAAACTACAACTACGAAGTCTACTACAATGAGTCTACGGCAGATGACAGAACAGGCAACAAGGGTGGAAGGTTTCAACTCCAGAACCTTCCCTCCACTCGAAGTCTGCAGTACATTGGCCTACAGAGAACACAGCACTGCCTCCATAGAGACTGTTAAAATCCTGCATATATCTGCACAGTACCAGAACCGACTCTGGAGAGCACATGGGCTAGCATGAAAAGATCCTGAGGACATTAAAGGAACGGATCCTGAGTGTGGCCTCACCAGCAGGACAAACATGATCAGACCAGCAGAGTCCTTTTAACTATGAGCGGCATGAGAAACAAACAACCTTCCAGAATGCCCTCCTACTAAGAGAAATGCCCAGATCTCAGCCAACAGTCTCTCGCCACAGAGACATCCATCCTAAAGCCAGACGGTCATGGCACCCAGACAGCACATCAGCAGACGGCTGTCCACCCACTACAGGCCAAAATACACACATGGCCAACTCCACTGCATCTGACCATCAGCTCCATGAGACTGTACACCCCGTGTACACAACACAACTGGACTTGGAGCATTCATAGAATTGGGCTCAAGCGCGGGAATGTCACCTTTCCAGCCACCCAACTCATCTGAAGAGCACTACCAGGTTACAAAGATCAGGTTTGACATCACAGCTGGTCGCGAGAACCCAGTCTCAAGGTCAGACCAGCCCACAACTCAGATCCTTGCTAACCAGCCACTGACCACAGGGCCAGCCATTCCATCACCAAGTAATGGCATCACCCATCCACTTCAGCTGATGGCTGCACATCCAGAATGATCCAACACCTGTCAGCATACCGGTCACCACACAAACCTGGTATCAAGACTCCTGAGGATCCCAATTGCAAAGGGGGGCAACCAGGAAACAGAATGTTGGAAAACAAGGCGAGATTTGGAGCTCCAGTGACACTGAAGTAAACCCAACTTTTAAGTCACCTCTAACTCTTTGATAGACCCCACGTTGAAGCTCAGAAACAGAACTGAACTCTTAAGGCCCCAAAGGTGTGCACTGAACATGCAGTCATACACGTATACCACCTTCTCATTGATAAAGAGCTGCTGGATCACATCGACCCTTTGCTGAACTTGAGACAGCTGAAACTCAAGGCTGAAGTGCAAAACCCCTGCCACTTCAGCCAAACAGTTCACCCAGACAGACTGTCAGGTCACCGAGGTCACGAGAAGATCTCACAGCCAGCCATGAGAATATTGCCTTGAGCCTCACACCAGACCTGCCTTCACAAGCAAGTGCATAAGTTTCCCTATGAGGTCTTGTTGTCTGGAACTAAAGGTAGTGCCCACTTCAGCAAAACACTGCTCCCGCCAGAGCACAAACTACTCAGAGGACAAAAAGAGCCTGCACTGCACTTCCTGAACCATCCAGTGATTCTCCAGTCACAACGGAACCTGGAAAGTGATCACAGAGATGTGCCTCCAAACTTTAATGGCCCTCAACAACCAATGCATCCGTACAGAGGACCAATGCCCCAAAGCCACATGGTCAATGGCCCTTTAAGGACGCAATGATGAGGCACGGTGTGCCCAGAACAGGTGTTTTGTGGGTTAACAGCAAACGTCTCCCACAGCAACACTGCAAGCTGGACTTCCAGTCATCAAAGTACAAGTGACATCCATCCTGATCATCCTTCAAATCGCATCGACTCACGAGAAGTGCATCAGAAAACTCCTGATTTACCAACTCAAAGATATTGTTAATGTTGGATTTTGGCAAGGAAACACTCACATCGGGAAACACACACCAGTTATGGTAGCCCACCACAACAGTAACCCACAGTTATACCTGGCCCCAAATCTGTGTATGTGTACCCTGACCAAAGACCAAAGTCATTATCTCTGCCCAAGCAATCCCTTCCTCAGAGACAACACTGAAGGAATCTGCGGTTTAAAACCCATACAAAGAGAGACACTCTGCCCGGCTGAGGCCAAGCCTCGCACACAAGTCACAGAAACGCAAGCAGAGATTGTGGGAAATCAGTGGCTTGTTAACATGCCCATCCCTACCGCCACACTGAACTATGACCAGCATGACACTGCCACCCGTGTCAGCCTGCCCAACCAGAGTATGTGGATTCAAGTGCCCAAAGGTGCCATCCACCACCTCGGGGACCTGGCGCTGTACCTTTACCTTTACGACCGCCACAATTACATATAACGTTAGTTCTATGTTACGACATGCTCTATTGTCACTTCTAAAATCTAATGCGTATCATATTTTTGATCAACAATAATTTACAAATCATTAAACAAAGCATCATCTGTTGGGTAAAACAATATATCTTGTTTGATGGTGTTGGTGCATCTTGGTGGTTTTTCTTATCAGAATTGTTCAACATGTGACTTTAACACAAATACGTTATCGTTTCTATAACGTGTGAATATATCCTCTATCGTATTCTACAACAAAAACAATCAGAGCGCCTTGTTATAACTAGTTTTATTTTGATTTCCCGAGTCCGCTAGTAGCTTATAGCCCATTAGCATCACCAGCGTGGTTGTCGCTAAACCCGCGTGCATCGCTAATACTCTATTCACACACATTACAATCGCTTTACTCACTGTAACTTGCTTTAATGGCGGATGTTTGTCTACCTTTGAGTGCAGGTGACGACACGTTCAGTGCAGCTCGATCTGGAGGCCGTGGAGAAGCAGATTCGGGTCCTGCAGCAGAGGCAGGCCCAGCTGAGAGAGCGGAGAGCCGCGCTGGAAACCTCCCGGGCTGACGCTCACAAGTCCAGGGTAAGTATACAACGCGCTGCTAACAGTCCCACCACCTCCACCCCGTGTGTTTCTCTGCACAGGCCCGGTGCACCCAGGACGCGATCTTCCCAGATGTCCGTTAGCCGAAGGTAAATTGCACACTCACTGTTTCCCTGGTGCTCGTGTTCTCTGCGCAGATACCCGCGATTCTGCGCAGATACCCGCAATCCTGAAGGCCGACGAGAGCCCCAGAGCGGTCGTGCTTCACGCCGGGGTTAACGACACCACGCAGCGGCAGATGGAGATGCTGAAGAGGGACTTCAGGATCCTGATCGAGACGGTTCGCAGCACGACGCCCGCGGCGACGATCATCGTGTCAGGACCACTGCCCACATATCGACGAGGACACGAAAGGTTCAGTAGACTTTTTGCTCTAAATGAATGGTTATTGTCATGGTGTAAAGAACAGAAACTGCTCTTTGTTAATAATTGGGAATCTTTTCTGGGAGCGTCCTAGGCTTTTTCGCGCTGATGGCCTGCACCCCAGCAGAGTCGGAGCAGGACTCCTGTCAGACAACATCTCCAGGACTCTACGCTCCATTTGACTAGTAAGCCAATTCTCAACATACAGACAACATACAGAACTACCACATTTTTGCTATAAGTTTGATTGCATAATTGCTGTTAATAGTGTTAATCGTCTGTTTGTTTACGTCTTTTATTGATTTTTCTGAACATTTCTGCCATATGATCTGATGATCATTCTGATGAGTCTGTTGAATGCCTTCGAGGCTGTTTTGATTGTACTGTGTGGGACATTTTCGTGAATACTAGTAAGAACTTGGAAGAGTTGACTTCAGTGGTGACTGACTATATTCGGTTCTGTGTGGACAGTATAATCCCAGAAAAAAACTTTTAGGGTATTTCCAAATGACAAACCCTGGGTAAATAAAGAATTAAAAGGTGTTGTTGTACTGCACAGGAAAAGGAGAGCTTTTGAGCAGGGAGACAGGGCTTATAAAATGAAAGCAATTCAGAAGGAGATTAGACAGATAACAAATGACTGTAAACAGAAATATAAATGGCAGATTGAGGTGAAAATGAGGGGGAATAACCTGAAACATGCATGGCAAGGGATGTATACAATGATAGGGAAGGAGGAGAAGAAAAGGGCACATAGTTACAAATGGAGATGATCAAGCATTTGCAAATGAACTGAACGGTTTTTTATTGCACGGTTCGAAACATCAGATCTTCTCCTGAAGCGTGATGCCATTAGACAGCAGTTACAGTATGGTACTCCTCCAACTATTACAGCAGATGATGTGCGTAGAGTTTTTAATAAAATTGATTCTAAAAAAGCACCAGGCCCAGATCAAATAAGTGGTAGGGTTTTGCAAATGTGTAGTGAACAACTTAGCCTCATTTTCTGCCAGCTTTTTCAAAAGTCATTAGATACACAATACATTCCTAAAGCCTGGAAGTCCTCGCTCATAGTACCAGTACCTAAGGTAGCAAGACCAGCTGATTTAAATGATTATCGTCCAGTCGCCCTAACATCAATCGTGGTGAAGAGCCTAGAGAGAATTGTTCTGAGACATATTCTAAATGATGTGCAATGTAATATCGACCCTTTACAGTTTGCCTATAGAAACAAGCGGAGTACAGATGATGCCCTTCTGTATATGCTCCATAATATCTATTGCCATCTGGATAAGCCCAAACGATATGTCCGGGTTCTCTTTATAGATTTTTCCTCCGCCTTCAACACCATCAGGCCCCACATTATGATGGAGAGGCTGGGGCAGTTAGGGGTAAATCCTAACATAATAAGGTGGGTTGAGTCCTTTCTGACGGAGAGAACACAGTGTGTTAGGGTAAATGAGGCTGTGTCCTCCCCGATTATGACCAACACAGGATCCCCACAGGGCAGTGTCATCTCACCAGTATTGTTCACTCTTTACACTAATGAGTGTAGAAGTATTACACCTGAGCATCTTACAATAAAATTTGTAGATGATACAGCAATAGTGGGGTTAATACTGGATAGTGATGAGACCAACTACAGGGCCTGGGTGGATCAATTTGCAGACTGGTGTAGGTCCAGCTATCTTCATTTAAATATAAAGAAAACAAAGGAAATAATAATAGATTACAGAATTGGGAGCCAGCCCCATCAGTGGTGGTTATAAATGAAGAGGATGTTGCGATTGTAGCCGAGTACAAGTACAAGTACTTAGGCACAATAATAGATAATAAGTTGCAATGGAACAGTAATACTGACATCGTCTATAAAAAGGGGCTGCAGAGGCTGCTGCATTTTATGCGGAGACTAAGACAATTTAGAGTGGATAGTGATATGATGTTACTTTTTTATCACTCATTTGTGGAGAGCACTCTACTTTTTTTTGTTGTGTTTGCCTGTGTATTTCTCTTTGTCAGTGACCAATAAAAAACAGACTGAGCAAGATAGTTAACCTGGCTAGCAAGGTTTGCGGGAAAAAGAAAAAACCAGACAGTATGGCTATTACCTGTGAAAGAAGGGTGTTGAAGAAAGGTCAAGCAATTAATAGAGATATGTCACACCCCCTACACCAGGCATATGAGGTGTTGCCATCAGGGAGGAGGTTTAGGCTACCCTCTTTCAAAACTAATCGAGCCAGTAAGTCATTCATTCCAACTAGCATTACATTTATGAATAAGAACTTACCTGCAGGACAGCACTTTAAATAGCATCATGCACTTTCTTTCCAGCTTGACTGTTACAGTATGCACAACTGCACTTTATTATCCTAGTTATGTGTAGTGGGGTTTGAGTCTTCTGTCCTGATGGTGGGTATGTCTTGGGGGGGTGTTTGGGTAAAAGGGAAATTTTGTTGTATATTTTGTTTGGAATTCTGTCTTGCCAACTGTCTTGCTGTCTTATGTATAAATGTATCAGACGTACTGTATGGTGTAGAACAAATTTCCGAAAGGATAAATAAATCTCTCTCTCTTTCTCATATGCACATGAACTGACAGTCACCACTGATAAGCTACTACTAAATATTGTAGAAACTTAATTTTCTGTAAAGTTGCTTTGCAATTTGTATCGTAAAAAGCGCTATACAAATACAGCGAAACTTTATCACTGACTGATTAGAGTTTTTTTTTTTTTTTTTACATTTCTTTGTGAGTGAAGTATTAAACAAACTAGCCTAAATTGAAACTCGACCCTGTCTTTGCACGTGATAAATACTAATCCAAGTTAGTTAGCCATTTCAGTTATCAAATAAATGCAACCTCATGCTCATCAGCGTGGTATTAGCTAAGCTAGAACATTTCAGTTAATACGATTCTATTGTACAATGACATGCTAAAATAATTAAAAAAAGAAACTACATAGTACTTTCATTCTTTTGGCTTGCTCTTTATAGAAAATGTGTAGATCACAGATCAAAAGATGTAAATTTGCCTAGAAATTTGTCAGCTTGTAAAAAATAAAAAATAAAAAAAAACTTATGTGGATTTTTGTAACTCTGCAGATTCCAAGACGTTCAAAGCAAGACTAATCAAGATGATCTGGAAATGTATTGCATATTTGCTTGTGACAAAAGGGGATACTTGTTAAAACAATACAGAATTAAACATGGGAGCTATGTAAGAAGCCAGCCATTTCCATGCCTATATCAGGAATGGTTTTGTACTTTTAAGTCTTTTAATAGCCTTAAAACACATGTATCTCGTTTTCATACATCAACTGAAAAACAACCACATGAGGGGAAAATTAAAGCCAACTTTCACTGTCAGCTTTGTGATTTTCTTGAACCCTGTGAGATTACTGATTGGGGTGAATGGTAAATATCGGCCGATAATTTGAATATTTTGCCCACTTTCAGTGTAGACATCTCAAAGACCACCAAAAAGTTCATTGTCCATTTCAAGGATGTAACTTTGAAAGCAGTGTATGTTCCACATTCAGTGCACACAGAAGTAAGCATCATCAAAATCAAAATGAGAGAATGTTTAAACCAGAGCTAATAGTAAGAATAGAGAGTAATGAAAATGACACTCAGTGTAATTGACACTCAGGAATGTGTTGTGAAGTGAAGAAATGTGTTTGTGAAGGGAAGCATCCAGATGAATTGAGCCAAGATCATTTTTAGTGCAGAAGAAAGTGATACACCAATCTCAAGATTTAGAACAATTGGAACACAATTTAGCTGCCCTTTTTTAAAAAATGCAAACCATCCTTCACATACCAGAGAACTCTGTTCATGAAGTAATTCAACAGCTTTGCCAAATAGTACAGTTGTCCCAGCCGCTTTTGCAAAAGAATGTGAAGGCTGTTCTTCAGAAACACTTTGGACATGTAGATGAGTGAGTTGTGAAGGAGGTGGTGGTTGAGACTGTGGCAGAGAGTGACATATTGTCCAAATCATGTAGAAAAAATGGATGTCTTGCAACCAGTAAAAGAAGAGCATTGTATGTAATGCGCAACTTTCCTCTGGTAATACCTATAGAGTTTGTAGTTGAGAAAGGGAGAAAAACAGTAGCATACGTTCCCCTCTTACAGATGCTATAGAAACTATTGAACAAGAAAGACATTTTGGATAAGGCTATGTCAAAACAAGAACATAAACCACATGAATATAGGGCATGTTGTGATGGCTCACGCTTTAGAGAGAATGCCCTTCTTAGTTGAGATAACTTCACAATCGCTCTGGGTCGATTGTAGAAGTGTTAAAGGAACGGTGCTCTATGTGTCAGCAGATATAACGTCGGTGCCCACTCTCTTGCAGGATTTTATGAAAGCTTCATTGTGGACAAGTTTTGTAGATTTTGCTTGGCATCCAGGACTGACACACAACACCAAGAGGTAGGATCTGGTGCATTTCAACTCAGAGAGAGAGATACACACAACAGGCAGGTGCAAGAATCATTGCAGAATCCAAATTCGAAATTTTGAAAAGCAGCCTGTTATGATTACTTTTGTTGTGGATTTTTCCTTGTTCAAAATAAACTGCTAAGAGAGGTTTTGAAGCCAGTAGACTTTATTGATCACAACAAAGCCGAGTTGCGTTTGCCAAAGACAACTCCAGAATGTCCTTATATATATATATGTCTAGAGCTGTTTACAGAATTCCATATATGCATTGTTGTATTTTTAGACAGGTGTTTTTTTTTTTTTTTTTTTTTTTTTTTTTTCATATGTAGAATGATCAATAGCTGTCATGTATGTATTTCTGGTCCTGAACAGATTCTTTCCTTATATGCAGGGTCTTCAAGTTTTAAATAGTACACTCATTTCTTTCACTGCAACCTTTCCCACAGTTATTAACACACAGTCTCTTCAAATAATAATAGTAGATAATAGTAGACTAGTTTCTTCCTACAAATAGGCATACTTTATGGGACTCAAAGCTGAAAGTGCCCTACCTAGCTTAAAATTGCAACAGTTCCTTACTTCAGTGTGTTACACACATAATTCTGGTGTCTTTGGAAAGAAGACCCTTTGAGCTGTACTTTTTTTCCAACCAGAGTTGATAATGCTAAAAATATTAAAAGTTATAGACACTGAAGTGCCTTGAAAAAGTTTTTACCACACTGAATTTTTTTTTATTATTTGATATAAAAATACATGAAATCACTCCTGGAGCAATCTAGAAAAGTAATGGGTTGAAAGTCAAATGTCTCATGAGTTTCTATTTCAAATCTAAAGGAGATACCATGAAAAATGAGACTCCTGCAACCATTTTTGGCCAGTTATAAAGATGGTAATCATATAAATGCGCCATAAAGTCAATAAATCACACTCTATTCATATAGATGGCGTTCACATTGATAGCCATGATTACACATTAATAGCATGCTGATTTGCACTCAAACAGATGGTAATCATGCAGATACAGGCACATTCAACATAAAACACACTCACACATATATAAAAAATGTTGAAAAATAAAAAAATAAAGATAGAGGCGATCGCTAAGTTCTGCCTCCATCAGATGACAGGTGCGTCACAGCGTGCGTCACGAGCCGTCACGAGAGAGCGCCAGAATTCAAATAAACAATCTTCCGCCTATCTTTCACTTTTTTTTTTTTTTTTTATTGTGGTTCTTTTTGTTATGTTTTTGGCTATGTAAGTTTGATGACTTTTTTTACTACCAAGATGCAGTTTCTGAGCGTGAGTTATTCCATAACGGACACAAACAATACTGTCCCTGAAGAACTGAAATGTAAACAAAGGAATTATCATCCATATTACACTAAACACGCTCCATGAGATTTCGTTCAGTGGACCTTTACCTTTCTAACTAAACTGGGATTTACAGCTGTGGATGTTTTTATGACTCGTTATTACGACAAATCTGGTATGTACTGCGCTTTTATTCTTCATGTTTTGATGTGTACTGCTTACACAAATTTAGCAAAAAACCACGCTCTGTAGGATATCAGAACCAAACCTTCACACTTCTTAATTTAATTTATTGCAGAAGGGAGTAAACGATTCTGATTCCCTAACTTATTGGTATTGGGGGTATTGATCAATAATTCAATGTTGTCATATTTATATCAAACTCAAAATTAAAACAAAGCATGCATAAGTTGTCTTCAACCCAGATACTTTGCGCATCGTAGAGGGTCACTCTTGGGGAGAGGTTAGGCTAGCACATATACCCAGAGTATGGTTCATCTCATCATCTTCGTCCTCACTTGAGGTACTGGAACTCTCATTCAGTATTTGCAAATTAAGTTTGTCCAGCCATTTTTGATAATATTCATTTAAAATGTCTCCTGTAATCATTTGCTTATTATTTGGATATGCTATCATTTCCATTTGTTTGACAGTCACATTAACAATTAATGTCCTTAATATAGGTAATACACAACAAAATAATAATCCTCCTATTAATATGGCAATTCCTAAAAACATTCCTAGTTTACCAAACCAGGCTCCCCAGGCTCCTAATTTCAGGTCAAAACAATCCCACATCTGACTGTCTCCGAACATAACACAAACTCCTCCTTTTTCTGCCAAAAGCTAATTGACAGCCTGTCTATTTTGCCACGTCATTCTACTTGTTGCATGCACTTGGTCTCCTAACAATGTTAATTCATCATCAGTATAAATAATTAATCTTTGTTGATTATAATAAATATAATTAATCCATTCTGTATTTTTGTTTTGTGAAATCCAAATAAATATTGGTTCAAAACCTGCTTTAACTTAATCTCTTTCCTTAAATTCATGTGGAATTCCTCTAGGTTGTCCAATTGAATCTATATATGTATTAGGGTCTGGTATATAAGCTCTTCTAATTCTGTTGTTTTCTTGATTTGCATTTTGTTCTGCTCCCCATTGTACCATGGTAATTTCTTGAAGTAATCATACTCTTACGCATATTCCTTTCCACCCAATAGGTAAAGAAGGCAATAATTGTTCATTTCCAAAAATATAAAATAAATCTGCTATGATTAATGATTGGTCTTCATATATTTATATAGAAGGTAGAGCAATAGTTTTGTTTTCGGATTCCTTGGGCGCTATTTTAATTCCCTTGGTTATTCCATGTGCTAAAAGATCCGGAGCTCTGCAAGGAGTTCCTGATTTCCAAAAGTTTTTTTTCTATTTATATACCAAATAACAGCGCATTTTCCTTTGAATTTGCCTAAATCATGTGTTCCTTTTGGTTTGCGAAAACACTCATATTCTTGTTTATAATCAATGTTATACCATTCTGGAATCTCCACTTTTCTTTGTTCTATTTTCATATTTTGACTTGTATCTGAATACTGACACCAAGATCACCAGAGTAGCCTAATAAAATAATCTGTAAACTTTGAATTTCCAAAAAATCCTAGACATTCAGCCAAACAATATGGTCTTGTAAAATCTGTTAAATGACACAATTTCTTCCAAATTCAGCACACTTTAGATAATCATGTGGATTTGGTATGGCTATTACTTTGTTTATAGGAGATTTGGAGCACAGCAAGCAATTTTCTTTTCCTGTTTCTTTAACAGTAAAGGTTGCCCATCTATACCTCTCATTGTTTTGTGCTGCTTCCCATAATTCATCATTTTGACTAATTTTTTCATCATCTTGGGTATCATAGTCAATGTTTCTACGATATTTAGGCATCTTTTGTTCTACTGAGTTGGTATCATTATCAGGTTTGTTTAACCCTCTGGGGCCGACTAATGCAAAATTTTCTCCTGATAACACCAAAAAGAACTTAAATTACACTTTCAGTTTTGATCGTACAGATAAGAGCAATACATCAATCGAATCTGTAAAGGGTCCATTTTTTCATTTGTATCCACACATAATAACAACAGAACTTTGTGCATTTATAAAATAAAGAAAACAAACAGGGAGCGCTGTCTGCAGCCTCGGTCTGCAGTGATCTTAATTTAGAAACATGTCATTAAAATGAACTGTAACTCAGTGAATACTCAACAAAGAGACATGAGAGATATATCTATAGAAACCTTGACATGTCTACTTTTAAACTAAGCAAGTGCTACCAAAAACAAATATTCTGTGATAAAGTAATCCATATGAAACCAACGCAATGTCCGTCTTTCATGTCTCCCTTCATTATATCTAATGCGACCACGCCTACGCGCCAAGCGCGGTATTGAGATTAAAATGTTCCACGTGAAGCTCGCACCACTAAACGCCCTATAACAACAAGCAGTGCAGTGAGTTTTTTTTACGTTTTACTTTGCGTTGACAGAAATGAGACTGAATTCACAGCAGAAAAGACTTTCTGTGACAAATAAGAAAGAATTCACCTCAAGAACCTTTGGATTATTGATGCAGCGGCTTGATCAAGCAGAGATCCTAAACATGAGTAAGTCTTTTTTTTAGTATCCTACTTGTATTAGTTTTCACATAACGTGTACACATTTTACTAGTTAGACTTTTTTCAAACTATTATTCCTGACTAAATGTATAATCAAGTGAAACATTATAAAGTTTAATTCACAGCATCTAAATGTCTCACCATGCCAGGATGTTTTTTTTATGTTATATAACATAAACAGCAATACGATATAAAAAAAAAATATTGTAGCTAGCCTAATATCAGTAAGAATGGTTAGACAAAACTTTACTGAGTTAGGCTATTCTCTGTTCACGAATATAGCTAAATATGTTTATAACTATATATATTGTATAGGCCTACATACAAAGCATGCTTGTGTTTATGAATGCAACTAAGCTTCTGTTTATAAATATCTACTCTGGTGTAAGTATTTTGAATGTGTTATACCCGGGATCCTCTGAGGTGTAAATGTATCGAGTAAGCTGTAAATATCACTGATAATATGTGTGCAATGTGGTAATTGTGTTCTTTTTTTCTATAAATTAGTACTAGTATCAGTGACCATCACAATAATGTTAATAATGTAGTTTAAAAAATAATATTTTTTTCTCAGAGTCTTTCTTGTAACTCTTCTCTCTCAGTTACACAACTGACTGAAAGGCTCATTATGCAGCTCATTATGCAGGCCTTTGTCTTCTCAGGTGTGAATCACAGCATTATGCATGATAGTTGACGCCTTCTTGCATATACCTTTCCTACACAAAATGTGTCTTAAAAAATGTAAATCAATATATTGTTTTCTGTGAGTGAGTAATCAAGATGATTTTCACATCATTTTGAAGCAAAAACTCGTAGGCTTCAAAATCTGTTCTCAAAAGTCTTGTGAACAAATGTTCTCTAGGTGTTTTATTGCCTTATTTCAGTGACTTCAAAATTGTAGTTTTTCACTAACCACGCATAAATGTTGCTTTCTCAAAAACACAATCATGTACATACATGCTGCTCACATATTATTGTAGCACAGTTCGTGCTGATTACAGTGCTATTAGACTTTAGCCATTTTTATTTTTATAAGCAACTGAAAAAAAAAAACACAAATATCAGGGCATGTCAAAACTTCTATAGGCCCCCAAAAAACACCCTCAGGCCTCAGAGGGTTAAGGACTGAAAAGTTAATTGAAGGGAAGTCAGGCTGTTCTCCGTTGGTTGAGCTTGGACTTGCATTATTAGATTCCCTAGGCATATGATGGTCATTGTCCATATTGCTTTGCTCATTTTTCCCATTTTCAGGAGCCTCTTTACTTGGTAAAAGTTGTTGTTGATCTTTTTCAGAGTTTTTTGTACTGTGCTCTCTTTCATTTTCCTCTTCTTCTGTATCTTCTGTTTCATTTTTTCCCTCTGTTGTCTTCTCTGTTGCTTTGGGAACTCTGGTGCAATGGTTTAAATGATACCAGGTATTACTTCCTTCTACTTGGACTGCTGTTGGAGTACTCGTTACCACTTTATAGGGTCCCTCTCTCCTGTGTTCATTCCACTTTCTCCTGAACACTCTCAGATACACCAAGTCTCCTGGAACAACTGGACAAGCTGCCTCTGTTTCCTCCTTAGGCTTCTGCTTTCTTGTTTCCTGCAAATAGATAGCTTTGTGTATTGCAGTTAGTATTCCAAATCTAGGAAATACTTCTCTTGTCAGAAATTTAATTACTGTTGCTGCCCCTTCATCTGCTGATGGAACTGCTTTAATCCACCTGCTAAATCTGTCTATTACCACTAACATATACCTTTTACCTTGCACCCATTTTATCATGCCCACATAATCAATCACCAAATGTTTAAACGGCCCTTCTCGTACTGGTATATGACTTATTGGTGTTGTTATGCCTTTTCTTACATTATGTTTGACGCAAATTTCACAGGAAGACAAAAAATGTATCAACCATTGATCTTTAATATGGAGACCGATATCCTTGTAGTTTAATTCTCCTTACTACCTCCCCCCTCGCACAGTGATCAAATCCATGTGCATCTGGAATTAGAATATTCAAAAGAGTGTTTGGTGCAACAATCTTTCCTTCATGTGAATGTCAAATGTTTTGAGTGTCTTTTATAGCTCCTCTTTTTTGCCACATAGACTGTTCATATGAAGTTGCTTGTTCTTGTATCCGAATAATATCATCTAATTGAGGCTGTGGTTCTATTAAAACTATTGGCGTGAGTATTGCTGTTTTACATCCTGAGCCTTTTTTAGCTTCCAAATCTGCTACATTATTTCCTTTGTTTACATAGTCATTTCCTTTTTTATGGGCTTGACACTTTATAACTGCTAATCATTTAGGAAGCATCACTGCAGTGATTAACTGACATATTTGATCTGCATATTGGATTGGAGATCCGTCTTTTTGAAACCTCTCTGTTTTCAAACTGCTCCAAATAATGCACCATGAGCATAGGCAGAATCAGTAAAAATATTTACTGTCTGTTTTTTTGCTAATTCACAGGCAACTGTAAGAGCCTTTAGCTCAGCTAGCTGAGCTGAACAGGGTTGTATACAATGTTGAGATATTACTGGTACAAATTTGTCTCCTTCTTTTCTTACAACTGCATACCCTTGCATAGCCCTGAATAAGTTCCTGAATGATCTTTAAAACTGGAACCATCCACAAAATATGTCACTTCTGCCTCAGATATGGGTGTGGATTCAAGATCAAGTCATAGTTTCATAAAGGCTAGTGCACTAGCTACACAATCACGTGGTTTCCCTTCAAAAGCTAACAGGATCAATTCAGCAGGGTTTATAGTATTACAACATTTAATTGTAACATCTGGATAAGCAAGCAATGAGGAATAAGCCAAAATACAGGCTGGAGTTAGAACAAATTTCCCTTGTTCTATTAATTCCACAGTTTTGTGGTGCATATAAATTGTCACAGGATATCCCATTGTTATTGTAGATGCTTTCTTATAAGCATAATGGATTTCTGCCAAGCCCTGCTGATAACAAAGGTGGGTAGCCTTGTGTTACATTATCCAACTTTGTGCTATAGTATGCTATAGGTTGTTTTTTTCTTGCGCTACAGCTTTCTTGCATTAGTATAGCTGACGCATACCCATCAACTCTTTTTGCTACATATAAATGAAATTGTTTACTGTAGTCGAGATGCATAATGGTCGGTGCCCTTTGTAGTTCCTTTTTTATTGATTAAAATGCTATCAATGCATTTGTATTCCATTTTAGTGCATTGTTCAAATTTTCTAATCCTACTTGTTTCATAATTTCTCTTAATGGTGCTATTTTTACTGCATAATCCTCTATCCAGTCTGCATTAAACCCTATCATTCCTAAGAATGTCATTATTTGCCCTACTGATTGTGGTATTTTACTTATGCCTTCCAAATAAGATGGGGCTATAGCTTTCGTACCATATGCAATAAGCCTTCCTAAACTTCAACTTACTTTTAGATACTTTATGGCCACCTTGGACCAATTTAGTAAGTACTTTTATAGAATCTATGTGACACTGCTCTAATGTTGCAGAGCAAATCATTAAATCATCCACATATTGTAATAGAGTACTATCAATCATGAGATCTTTTAAATCTGCTCTCAGCACTTGATTAAATATATGTAGTGAATGTTTATACCCCTGGGGCATTCTCAACCTGTCCTCCAACTAATATGCTCGTATAGGTCGTTTGTCCAAATCCCTGAAATACGATCCATCAGAGCGTATACTACAATTGCGGCCCTATCGGCAAAAAGTCGTTTTCATATTAATGTTTTGTACTCTTTTATTTGCACTGTGATTTGCGTTCCGTGTAGCTCAGTTGGTAGATTATTGCGTTATACCTTGATATGGAATCATGCTATCATGGGTTCGATCCCAGAGAACGGACGTGCACGTAAAATGTATATGCTCAATAAATCATAATTTAGCATGATTTCTGTGAGGATTAGGTTGAGGGGGTGGGGTTAGGTGTGGTCATTCGAACGAATAAGCCACCTAGTAAAATATGTACGAATTACTGTGAGATCGGTGTAAAAAGTCCACACATTGCATTTAAATAAACGTGCGTTTTGATTGGTAATGACGTTATACGTAATTTCATGACGACAGACGCAATGCGATACTATCATTATTTTTACGCCCGCTGGTGGAGGCTTATTTTTTTTAAGTAGAATATATGTGTTGTTAAGGTGCTTGCACAAACAACCTATATGGTCGTTTTTTGTTGGAGGACAGGCTCGGCATTCTAGTATATGTATACTGTTTTTTCAGCATATGTGAATGCAAATAAATATCTACATTCTTCTGCCAATGGAATGCTGAAAAATGCTGAGCAGAGATCAATTACAGTGAAAAATTTAGCATCAGGAGGAACATTTGTCAGCAGTGTGCATGGATTTGGAACTTCTGCTGTCCAGTCTCCCACAATTTCATTTATTGCTCTTAGATCATGAACAAGACACCATCTAGATTTACCAGCTTTTATAACGGGAGCAATTGGAGTGTTGCAATAACTAGTTGTTTCTATCAATACTCCTTCTTTCACTAAACCTTCAATAGTGTTTATTATGCCTGCTTCAGCTTCAGGTCATATAGGATATTGCCATTTTCTTGGCAGACATACATTAGGTTTAAGTCATACTACTTTAGGATTTGCAGATTTTACTAATCCTACATTTGTGTCATGTTGAGACCATAATTCAGGTGGAACTTGACTTTCCATGTTTTTAAAGAGTTCACTATTAGAAGCTTCTTTTATTTTAGGAATTGTCATTTGCACTTGATTTTTATGATTTACAAGTACTTCCTGTGGGACACGTGTTAATTTGGTATTGCATAAAATCTTAATATAGTCTTTGTCCATAGAATGAAAAATTAATGGATTTATTGTTGCTTCCCATTGGCACTGTTTAGTTTTTTTCCTCATTTGTCCTATATCTTTTGTTTCCCAATCTTTTCCCCTATATAAGGATACATGTGGAACAGAATTTTCTACATTAAACCAATTTTTTATATCATTTTCAATTATGTTCATTGCTGCTCCCCGTTTTCCCACTATTATATAATCTGAAATCATTTCTATTTTTTGCCCTTTTGTCTTTTCTTGCCAGTTTTTTTATTTTCCTGTATCCATTTCAGGATCATATACCATTGTACAGTGGAATTCTGTTCTTGGTAGCCGTGCCTCAGGTATATGGGCTTCAATTAATTTTCCCCATTTATTAACAATTTGTCTTACATCTTTTTCTATTTGTCCTAACCAATATACATTAACTGTTGGTTGTGAAATCATCATCATTTGAGTTTCTAGTCCTTGCATATCTATATATATGCCATCTGGAGATCACCAAATTTATAGGCCTAGTTTGCATAATGCATCCCTTCCTAATAAGTTAACAGGAGTTTGATTTGATACCAGGATTGGAATGATCCCACTTTTATTTTTGGTTTGTAGACACACTGGAGCATTTATTGGAATTAGCTGCATTTGTCCCGAAAATCCTATTGTCTTTACAAATTTTCCAGACATGTGGAGATGCAAATTATTTGAATTAACACATGTATGAACTACTCCTGTATCTACCAACATGGATGTGGATTTACCCTCTATTTTAACTTTCAACATAGGTTCTTGATTTGCATTATTTGTTAACATTGGAAATTGACTATCCCCAATAGGATTCTTTGGGTCTCCCTAAAACCCTATTTCCTTTGCATCATTCCTGGTTGTTGAGCATAAATGTGGATAATAGGTGTTGGGGTCTGATATGTATTTGGAGGCATTCTAGCAGGTGGGATCGTTTGAGTTACTAGTGGTGGAGTCATTTGAGCTGTTGATGGTGGAGCACTTGCAGGATTTATTATCATCATTTGTTCCACTTCTTCTTTCTTTACTGTTGCTTGAATCTTTTTCTTATGTTTTTGATTAATTCTTCAAGTTGCAGTTGAGTTAGTTTTTTCTGCAGTTCTTTTTCCTGATTGGTCACAAAACTCCTTATGTGATTTGGAGTTTAGACCAACCACATATTCCAGCTTGCTTTTTATTGGTTGTGGCATGGCATCAATACTGGCATTTCTGAACAATGTAGACATTAGTGGGTCTCCTTCTGGGTTCCCTTCAGTCTCTTGTTTCCATCTTTTTAGTTGTCTTTGTATGTAGGTGTTTGGGCTTTCTGTTTCCTCTAGTTGATCTCCCTTTAATGCTTTAGGGTCCACTCTGGTTGGGTATTCTGCTCGCAATGCTTGCCACACTGCGGGGCGGTATGCATCAAATACAGTCCCATCCATATAATAGGAATTTACAGCTCTCTCCAGGTCTGATGCTTGGAGGACTTCTTCCAACTTTGTTCCTCCTAGGATTTTTGCTAAAAGGGCTTTAATGTCCCCCACAGCCAGCAATTTGCCCTTTGTTTCTTCTTCAGATGTTTTGATCCATTTTCCAGCCCCCTCATGGACGTCGGGGAGGCGAGCAATCAGCCCCTCAAGGTCCTGAGTTGCCCATGGCACGTACTGCCCCTGCGTACCTTTAATTAGAACTGGAAGTTGTTTTGCCTGTGATCTAAGTGTGCCCTTCTCCCTACCTTGTGACCATCTTTCCTCATCTCAGCTAACTCCTCCTCTTCACTAACTCTTTCCCTACACTTTAATAATCTACTCCTAGTTCTAATCAATTTATCTGTATCTTGTATTATTTTCTCAGTTTCTTTAATTTTTTTCACCTATTTTTGTTTCTATCACCTGTGTTTGTGCTTCTATATCCTCTTCTCTCTTCCATGACTGGTCAAATGATTCTTCCTCCCATTCTGATTTTCCCTCATACTGTGTTTTTATTTTTTCCAATGCTGTTCGTGCTTGTTTAGAACAATCTAAAGGCAAAATAGGCTTTTCTTTTTTACCCTTGAAGTTTTTTAGGTCTTACGTCCAATTCAATTTGTTTTTCTTTTTCTAAACCCTCCATCTGTATTTCTCCTACAGTCCCTTTTAGCATGGGGAACTGACCTTCATTTGATCTATAAGGTGGTGGTGGTACTTTAACTAACATTTCTTCTTTTTTCTTTGTCTTTATCTGCTTCTTTCAATATTTTCCTTGCTTGTTTGATATTTTTTAGCATGTCTTTTCCTTCTTTTTTAAACAGTGCCAGCACTTCCTTTTCTCTTTTTATTTCTCTTTTTTTTTACGTTTAGCACTTAGTCCTTTTATCATATGATTTTTTTCCATATGATTTCATTTCCTAACACAATGATACATCAAATGTTCCTTCCTTTGGCCATTTAGTCATTAATTCCTTAGTTCTCTTTTGCCATTTGTTTGAAATTTCTTCTATTAATTCTTTACTCAATGGATATTTTTTAACCCTAATATTCCTACTGGAGTAGGTTGTCATAATTAATCGTGATTTTTATTTTTTCTTTCTTTCTTTGGATTATTACTTTACGATTAATCAATATAAATTTTCAAAACATTTCCCTTTGATTTTTTTTACTATATTGTATTTTAATCTTAATTATTATATTTTTAGTCCTAATTTTACTAATATATATTCTTTTGTAAAATTATCCTATACTCTAATACCAACCTCAGTTGTATTTCTTGTATCGTATTGTGACCGTGGGTGATAATCCTATGTTTAGACTCACACAAGACTTTTCACTCCTGATCGCCACTAAATCACCTCTTTTGTTTGGATGTTTTCTATGTTTGGGCTTTCGCCTAAACAGTCCAGCTCTTGCTAAACTGCATTCGGGTCGCCCCTAAAACACCTTCTTTTAGGTCACAATATGTCAACATGCAATAACAATTGACATTATTTTTAATAAAATTTCATATAAAGAAATTTCCCACTAAGTAATGTGCTACCGTGATCAAAAATACAGTGTGATCAGTACTGCACATTCAATCACTCTACATGCTAATAGTTATCAAATAAAGCACGGATTACTCTTAGAATCTCACAACCATATTACTAATGTAACATATATATATATATATATATATATATATATATATATATATATATATATATATATATATATATATATATATATTATTTTTATTTCTTTTTTCAATTCTAATAATCTATTAAGGATTATGTCATTAACTTGTCTAAATAAAGAATCAGACAGCACTACTTTAAAACACCTGACAGAAAGAATATTTATGATGTCAAGCTGTCTTTGCTTTCCAGACCATTTACACAAGTGCACACATACAACATATATCTTTCTCTAGACTCATTCCCTGGTGTGAAACTTCAACACCTTTCAACCTCCCACTTAAGACTGCTGACTTCTTTCCCTATTTTTACTATTAAAACTAACACCTTTCTAGTCCGTATCCCGGTGGGAAATATCGACACCTACCAGACCTTCCGTTTAAGTCAGCGATTTCTTACAACACAACAATTATACAATAAAACCAAAACCGTCTTTCAGGTTATAACTAAAAACTACCAAACCATCTTTCAGGTTTTAAGATCGTCTTTCAGATCTTTACTAAAAACTATAATACCACCATCTTTCAGGATTTTTTTCTAAAAACTATAATACCACCATCTTTCAGGACTTTTTTTTCCTAAAAACTATAATATGCATGCAACATTTGACAGACTACAATACATTCTGGATTCAAAACCCCTTTTTCTTTTGGTTCTTAAATTTTTGGAAGAGCTTTTTAGAGTTTTCTTAGCACAACTGGTATTCTCTGGAGAATTAATCAAACATATTTTTTTATAAGCAAAAATGCTTACCCATGGCCATGGTCTCTTCCAACTGTCCAGAAAGAGCCCGCAGCAGCTTTTTGCTCTTTCGCCCTGTCTCCCGTCCCTTCGTGGTCGCCAATTATGTTATGGATTTTTCCTTGTTCAAAATAAACTGCTAAGAGAGGTTTTGAAGCCAGTAGACTTTATTGATCACAACAAAGCCGAGTTGCGTTTGCCAAAGACAAATCCAGAACGTCCTTTTCACACAGATATATATATATATATATATATGTCTGGAGCTGTTTACAGAATTCCATATATGTATTGTTGTATTTTTAGACAGGTGTTTTTTTTTTTCCATATGTAGAATGATCAATAGCTGTTATGAATGTATTTCTGGTCCTGAACAGATTCTTTCCATATATGCAGGGTCTTCAAGTTTTAAATAGTTCACTCATTTCTTTCACTGCAACCTTTCTCACAGTTATTCACACACAGTCTCTTCAAATAATAATAGTAGATAATAGTAGACTAGTTTCTTCCTACAAATAGAGGCATACTTTCTATGTATTATATTGTACTTAAGATCACTGAAAATCTTCTACACTTTAAGACTTTTCAGTAACACAGACAAAATTATGATAAAAAAAGAAAACTTGACAAATGATACAATGTTGTCTCTGCAACCACCACACACAAGACCTCCGACCTCGCTGACATGCGATGTGTAATGCGATTAGAGGCTTCCAAATACATCTTGGTGATGACCCAACTGAGTTCTTCAAAGCATGCTTTGTAAGTATTATTAATACATTTTTACTTTCATAGTTTTATTGTATGATTTTCTTAATGTGCATTTATGTTAGCAAAAACAAAAAGGAAATCGCCAAAAACAATGTGATATTTTAGTTAAATGATAAATGAAATAAGGAGTGAGGAGGAGGTTTTAATTTTAATTCATTCAGGAGAAATTTGAATTCATGTTATGACACCTTTGAAACTTTAAACTACAATCCAGGATAATCCTACATCTACAATCCTCATCCTTTACATATTTTTAATGTAATCAGTAGTTCATGTCATATGCAATGACTTGTATACAAAAGCAAACATATAAATTTAATATTTCAATATTAGTGAACTCCTGGATACATTTGTGTACATAATTCACAAACAGTTATGCTTGCATACAACTAAACTAGTCTAGAACAACTAATCTAGAAAAAGCTGTACACTGCTAAAATTTATTTGAGTAATTTCCATATTCTTGTCCAGGCTTCTAATGATGCAAACTCATACCAACATGTGTCCGTTGGAATCCTCAGCCAAAAAATAAAAATAAAATAAAATGAGGATGAGGCCCTGCAACCCCTGTCCTTCCACCTCCACCCATCCTCAGTGGGAATCATCTTGGATGGGAATGTTGTAATGGACAATTTAGACAACATGCCCCAGGCCATGTGTCTTTTGTTTGGGTTGACTTATGCACTGCACCTAAACTACCCTAGGTGTATGGGCAATACCTTTCTTTTCATTCAAAAAGTTCTGCTAGGTTTGGGTAGGAAGGAGTCGAAGGGCAAGATTCTGACTGTTGCAAATCAGCTTGCCACATGAATAGTAAATCTAGGTATAGTAAATCCATATTTCATTAAGGCCCACTTTCACATTTGTTATAAAAATATTTTCCAGATATTCCTTAAACTATGCTTTAGTGTTTAGCAAATGTTCATATTCCATATTAATACAGTAAAATAACATACATTGTTTGTTTAATATTTGGAAATGTTTTAAAACACTATTTTAAATATTTAAAATTGGGTAATTGTAATTAAGATAATTTATTGTTTTGTCACTCTTTGAAACTGTGAATTCAAATAAATTGTTAGTTCAAATAATGCAGGTGTATCTTAATTAAATAATTTACAGTAAATAGCTAAATTTAAATTTAATGTATGGGTTCTGTCATAACATTTATCCAGGTTGAGATTTCACTTCAGTGTTCTGCTTTGTATACCTTTAAGACTATACAGGTTGATTGAACTTAAAAAATGTATGGTAACTCATTGCCCTAATAAAGTCAATTTTGTCTTGTTGAGAAAACAATACATTTCAAGTTTAATGTACTTAAGATTTCAACAGCATTGCATTAAAAACTGTTAGTTCAATGAACTAAATATTTTTTAATTAAATACTGTTGAAATCTTAAAAAACATTAAACTTGAAATGTATTGTTTTTTTAACAAGACAAAATTAACTTTTTTAGGCAACGAGTTTTTCCATACATTTTTTTAAGTTCAATCAACCTGTATAGGCTTACAGTGTAACTATTATATGAGCTCTTTCAGGTTGATAATAGATCAATATTAAAACATTACTTAAGTCTTTTTAAAAATGTCCAATAATTAATTATCTCATGTCTCAAGTCTCAAGTCTACTTTATTTATGACTGTAAAGCAACATAACATGCAAGATGAGAATAGTAATAACAAAAAAAATTCAATAAAATTAAAACAATTTACTTCTTCCAAAGTCAACATTTAAAAGCCATAGAAAACAAGTATGTTTTCAAGCGAGATTTAAAAACATCAACTGAGGGTGCAGATTTGATGTCAGGTGGAAGGGTATTCCACAGTCGTGGGCCAGCAACCAAAAATGCACGATCCCCCTTTGTTTTCAGGCGAGTTTTTGGAACTGAGAGCAGTAAGCATTTAAATGATCTTTGAGATCTACCAAAGTTCAAATTAATCAGGTCCG
Source organism: Cyprinus carpio (assembly GCF_018340385.1). Lineage (NCBI taxonomy): Eukaryota > Metazoa > Chordata > Actinopteri > Cypriniformes > Cyprinidae > Cyprinus > Cyprinus carpio. The sequence goes on from NW_024879363.1 coordinate 100,496, forward strand.
TAATATATTCTGGGGCCATATCATGGACCAGCTTTAAAAATGTACAGCAACACCTTATACTGAATCCGATATTTAAGCCAATGCAGCTTTTCCAAAACTGGAGTAATAGGCTCCCTTTTCTTTGTACTAGTAAGGAGCCTCACAGCAGCATTTTGGACCAATTGCAATTTTGAAATAAGAGATTGGCTCACTCCCAAATAAAGTGCATTACAGTAGTCCAAACAGGAGGAGATAAATGCATGAATCACTATCTCAAGATTGGCACCAGACAAAAAGGATTTCATTTTTGCAATAGTCCTCAACTGAAAGAAGCAACTTTTTACCACACATTTAAACTGATGAGCAAACGTTAGAGCCGAGTCAAAAATTACACCCAGATTTCTCATTTGGGACTGCACATTAGTTGTCCATGTACCTAAACACATTGTTTATGTCACAGTCAACCTTATTTGTCCCAAAAATGATTACTTCAGATTTACTCACATTTAGCTGTAGGCGATTTTGCTCTAACCAGCACTTCACCTCCTCAAGACATAAGAAAAAAGATGAAAGAGAAGTTGATCCTCCAGATCTAATAGGCAAATAAATCTGAATGTCATCAGCATAAAGATGATTAGACATACTGTGTTTCTTAAAAATAAGGCCTAAAGGCAACAGAATAGGTCCCAAAATGGAGCCCTGAGGTACTCCACAGTCAGTAGAGACTGAAGAGGAAGAAAATTCCCCAACCCTCACTGAAAAGGATTGTCCCATCAAATAAGAAAAAAAAACATTTTAAAACAGTCCCTGTCTGACTAAATGCTTTATATGTTTGTTTAGTATGGTTATTGTTATTTATTTGTTAAAAAGCTGCACTAAGGTCGAGCATAATTAAAGCTCCTCGACTACCCAAGTCTGCAATGAGTAACAAATCACTGAAAGCTCACAATAGAGCTGATTCAGTGCTGTGTCCTGCCCTAAAGCCAGACTAAAAAGCACATCATTATTAGCCAAAAAAGAGCTCAGCTGAGATAAAACCACTTTCTCCAATATTTTCAAAATACAGGGCAGCTTTGAAATTGGCCGATAATTTGTGAAATCCAAAGGGTCCAGAGCAGACTTCTTGAGAAGGGCCTGAATGACCGCTTGCTTAAGACATGATGGAAAAAGACCAGTAGAAAGGCTACAGTTCACAATAGATGTAATACTTGGTCCAATAAAGTCAGCTGTCGCACCAAGCAAACCTGAAGGCAAAACATCCCAACTGGTAGCTGGGTGTTTCAATTTAGTAATAATATGACTAATATCAATAGATGAAACCAGATCAAGTTCATTAAAAAGTGTTGACACTAGTAGAGTTTTCTGCCACCTTTGAATCCAAATCACGAATATTGGACCTAATGTTTTTTACTTTTCCAGAGAAAACACTTAAAAACTCTGTAGATGGAGGTATGGTAAAAAAAATACCGAGAAGTGAGTCTTGTAACATCTGGTGAAAGACCAGAAGTTTATTTTTCTTCCAAGCCCATTCTGCCTTCCTACACTGCTGTCTAAGAACACGAGTATGTTCATTAAACCAAGGCTGAGGATTTACCTTACAATGCTTAATCTTGTAAGGAGCAACAGTGTCCAAGACTTCAGAACATACAGAATTAAAAACAGTAAGTAATTTATCTGGATCAGCCGTAAGAGGTGCAGACTCCAACCATGATACATCAGAAAAGATGCTAAAAATCTCACCAAAGGCCTGTGGTGTTGATGGAGTAATTGTATGGGAACAAACATAAGAGTTCTGAGTCGCCCTCATTTCATTCGGTACATTTTCACTGAAAGTAACAGGCATATGATCCGAAATGCAAACATCATTAATCAACATCACAAATTGACAGCCCTAAGGAAAAAACAAGGTCCAAAGTATATCCTCTCTCATGTGTAGGGCCAGAGACATGCTGAATAAAATTCAATGAGTCCATCAGGTCTGAAAACTCCTTGACCAAAGGCTTCCCAGGACAACAGATATGAATATTAAAATCACCCACAATTAAGATATAATCTGACAATAATAAAATTTGAAATCTGAAAATTCCTGGATAAAAGCCTGTCTATACTTTGGAAGTCAATAAATGACCACACCCAAAACAGGCTTAAAGAACTCCAGTTTTAACAACTGAATTTCAAAGCTCGAGTAGATTAGGATTGATAAACAGTGACATTAAAACTGCTGTTTGCACACTGTAGCTAGACCCCCACCATGACCCATTGATCTTGGGGTACTAATTAAATTATAGTCAGTTGGACAAAGTTCATCACATAGAGTCCACTCATCCACATTTATCCAAGTCTCTGGGATAAATAAAAAGTCCAAAACATTATGTGAAATAAAATAATTTAAAATGAAAGTCTTGTTTGTAATCGAGCATGCATTAACCAGAGACATCTTTAAAGTCTGTGAAACCGTGGAAACGACAACTGTGGCTTGACCAGACTTTACCGTCTTAGGATATAGTAAGTTACTCAATTCGGCACCTCTGAAACTCGATGAAGACTTTGCATCCAGGTAAAAGCGCAATGCCGACGAATATCCATCCTGGTAAACTGGCAGCAAGCATGAACGGCGCCAACCCCAAAACTCCGCAGCAAACCCCGCATTGCCGTCTTCTCTTGCAAACTGCACCACATCAGGATATCACTGCAAAAATCTCCGCTTCACGTGATCGCCTGCACACCTACCCCGTCTTCACCGGCGTCTTTGCTTGCAGCACACACATCCAGCCGGAAAACACTGTATATGTGGTGGCAGTGCAGAGAAATACTTATTTCCACTGCTAATCGAAAAGTCCACAACAAACGAGCAAATCTGATGCAGGGTACTGCGATCATAAACCCACAGCGACTGACAAGGACAAAACAAAAAATATAAAAGAACACAAAAAAGAAACAAACTAGTGAACAGAGAGGAGTGACGTCAGGCCACAACAATGGTCGGCGCCATCTTTCTCAAAATGCCACAGCACATCAGCGAGTTCAAACAAGGAATAAAGCTGTTCATTTTTAATAGTAGAAAAACCACAAAGAGGCTTTATTTACTTACCAAATTCCATTTGGTGTTTGAAGTGTTAATTTTGGACCCTGCACACACAAATTGCTCGTTCACTGCTGCTTTCTGTCATCTTTCCTTAGACTTTAATGCTGTTTTTTTTCTTTCTGCAGTTCCAATGGATATCTGCGTGCTGAATCAAACTGTTATTGCGGTAAAGACGTTGAGTTAGCATACAGAATACTAACGTGTTGTGTGCAGATGTCTTGGTGCATAACAAATTGACTTTGGGGTCTTACTCTGTGTTTCACTAGCTAGAACCACACCACAAACAAGTTATGAAACTGTTAGTTGAACAGAGTGCTGGGGAAGAGTAAAAAGAGGACAAAGGGGTCGAGGGAATGGGATGATGGTCAGGTTGATCAGGGCATCTGGAATTGATGGCTCAGAGAGACTCAGGGTTGGGGGTACCATCTCTATCATATATTTAGGCCAGACAATTAGGACCCCCCGATACAACCTGAAAGAAAGAGAATGGTGGGATAAGGTTGGCTGAATTGATGAGAAAGGGAGGGAAGGGTGGGTTCGAGAGAAAGAAACAAACAGTACGATATGAGGTGGCCCGATATATGGAGGTTTCGTAAAGTCAGGTGATCGTTTGGGGCGTGGCCCTGCTCCTGAACATCTGTAAACCAATTAACTCCATTTCTCTAGCTAGGACCACACCACAAACAAGCTATGAAACTGTTAGTTGAAGAGAGTGTTAGTGAAGAGTAGAAAGAGGACGAAGGGGTTGAGGGAATGAGATGATGGTGTGGTTGATCAGGACATCTGGAATTGCTGGCTCAGAGAGACTCAGGGTGGGGGTACCATCTCTAACATATATTTAGGCCAGACAATTAGGACCCCCAAAGTTGGAAAGAGCTGCATTAAACGTGAGCTTGAATGTAGATAGCCTGATTATACAGAGAGGATGCAGAGACTAAATAGTTCAGGCGTTCAATGGTTAATGCAGGTTCTTGTTTTCGTAAGCCTTTATTAGTACAAATGTGTGAGAATGAGAGAAAGCTGGGCAATCATAGCCAGTGGTTGTTCATAGGAGAAGTTGATCCGTGACAAGTAGGTTTATAAATGCACATGTGGATCTTAGGAAGGAATGAGCATAAGATATTAAGTTGTGAATGGACGGTGGGTCAGTTGATGGGAAAGGAAGCTTTGAGACAGTTCCAGCCGGAAAGGTATTCTGGAAATCATGCTTGGAGCAAGGCAATTAAGAATGACTTCTTGAGAAGCATGTTTGGTGTCTGATCTATGTTGAGACCAGAGTGGGATGAATGTTTATTCTGGAGCCAAGTCTAAATTTCTGGAAAAGGGAAATGAGAGAAACAGTCGGCTATGAGATTGAGGAGTCCTGGTATATGAGTTGCTCGGAGAAGGAATTGTTGAGCAAAGATTAACCTGTTAGCCTGCACCCAGACGCCAGCATCCTCAACTCAAATATTGCACGTGTCAATATTTATGAATAGATTAAATGAAATGGAACAAATTTAATCTTGACAAGCTATATATCATTATAAAGATCTAAGCATCGATGACAGATCGATGCTTAGATCTTTCTATTGACTGTTTTTCAATAGAAAGCTTATAAAGAATGTATTTGCTAAATTTGTGTAAGCAGTACACAACAAAACATGAAGAATGAAAACACAGTACATACCAGATTCATCGTAATAATGAGTCAAACACATCAACAGTTGTAAATCCTGGTTTAGTTAGAAAGGTAAGGGTCCACTGAACGAAATCTAATGGAGCAAGTTTAGTCCAACAAAGCAATAACGTTGTAATATGGATGATAATTCCTTTGTTTACGTTTCAGTTCAGCAGGGACAGAATTGTTTGTGTCTGTTATGGAATAACTAACGCTCAGAAACTGCGTCTTGGTAGTAAAAAAACGGCATGGTTTTGTAGCATACAGTGTCACAAACAGAATGAGATGATCCACCAAAAAAAAGTGAAAGATAGGCAGAAGATTGTTTATTTGAATTCTGGCACTCTCTCGGCTCGTGATGCGTGCTCTGATGCACCTGTCATCTGATGGAGGCGGAACTTAGCGATCGCCTATTTCTTTATTTTTTTTATTTTTCAACATTTTTTATAAATGTGTGAGTGTGTTTTATGTTGAATGTGCCTGTATCTGCATGATTACCATCTGTTTGAGTGCAAATCAGCTCGCTATTACTGTGTAATCACAGCTATCAATGTGAACGCCATCTATATGAATAGAGTGTGATTTATTGACTTTATGGTGCATTTATATGATTAACATCTCTATAACTGGCCATCAGCACATCAGCAAGTATTTTCATTGTAATTCATTGTAAATGCTGCATTTCTAGCAATCTCAGGATGTTCTGTAATTGGCATACAAAGTTTTTTATTTTTCGTATTTTTCTTACTCAAATTATTCTTATTGTATTTTTCTAGTGCTCAAATAAATCACTTATATGATGTCTAAGATTCTGTCTAGTGTTTTATAATTGAAAAAAAATATGCAGTGGTATGTTTAATGACTAAAATAGTTTGTAGAACCCTTTAATACAGTTGGTAAATATTTTTTATATTTGTGAGATTTGAAATAGAAACTCATGAGACATTTGACTTTCAACCCATTACTTTTCTAGATTGCTCCAGGACTGATTTCATGTATTTTTATATCAAATAAAATTTGTTAAAAAAAAATCAGTGTGGTAAAAAACAAAATTCAAGGCACTTCAGTGTCTATAACTTTTAATATTTTTGAGCATTATCAACTCTGATAAAAAATTACAGCCCAAAGGGTCTTCTTTCCAAAGACACCAAAAGTATGTGTGTAACACACTGAAGTAAGGAACTGTTACAATTTTAAGTTAGGTAGGGCACTTTCAGCTTTGAGTCCCATAATGGGGGGGTGCTGGCTAACAGGTTAAGTGAGCCTATGCATGAATTGCATAACTGCCAAACATGATCATCCCTTGTTTATAGTTTCTACTTCTGCTGCATAGTCTGAGCGGATGAGTAGATTTGGACCATTCAACCCCCAAAGGATGGCTGCTATGACTATGCGATATATTTCATAATGCTGTGGAGACTGCTCTTGACCATGGGAACTGAACTCTGGAGGCTGTTCTGAATCAACCCAGCAGCCGCCATATTAATTGCTGAAGTCTATTTAGGGTGTTGCTTCAGTGTATAGTTGGATGCAGCCAGGATGAGAGAAATAGACATTATGGAAAAGAAATGTTGTTCCATGATCAGAGGTTTTGTTGCCGGAGGCACATTTCCATTGCATGCTTATCTAATGTGACTCTGTCATAGGAGAAGGGATGATTGCTGCTTTTGACAGAATGTCTGACGCAAATTGATTAATACATCTGTCTAGCTCAGATGAAATGTGAGGCTCTGAGGTTTCTGCTCTGATAATGGAAGGCAGAGTTCAGTGAAATCATAGATTAGTGTGAAAATCCTAATTATGGTGGTGCAGATGAAGGTGCAACGATTTGAAGTCCTAGAGGAAGTGATGGATTAGCAAGAATCCATCGTAGCTTCGGAAAGGGTGTCTAAAATCATAGGGTTGCTTCTGCAAACGAATGTGGCTTATGGTGAAGTAATGGCACCTTCCCAGAAGCCTCACCAGATTCTTGATGGATAGGCAAGACTTTTCATTAGTGGTATCGGCTTTGGCGAGCCAAGCTCTGTGGCCTGCTTAGTGAATGAGTATTCTGGGGTTGTGATGATACAGTTAATGGCTGGAATGAGAGCATCGTGGGGAGAAGATAATTAGATTTTTTTAATTAAACCTCTTCTGCTAGTAGCCTATCAACTATATAAGGTTCTTGATAGGAGTGCGGAGGTGCTTTGCAAGTCAGTCTGCTGGTGTCGTAGGGTTATGAGGGCAGGAGTTTCTCGCAAGGCTCTGTGAAAAATTGCGCAGGTGTAAAGGAGCCTGCAGTTAGACAAGGGGCAGCCCAGATGACTGAGGTTGTTGCTTGCCATCCTGCCTCTCTGATGCAGGATTGGCTGACCTCTATGTCGATGGTTTAAGGAAAGGTTAATATTTCCTGAGGGGCATAACTGAGCATGCTGAAGCTGGATGTGAGGTGGCTCGACAAGTTCACGTAAAGTGATGTTTAAAATTCAAATATCCAGCAGTAGAGTTCAGAGTTGAGAGGGCTCCTGAATGACCCTTTGTTGGACTGCTGTAGGCGACCTGCTGCTGAATTATTTGCTGTGAGACTGAGCTACTGAGACAGAAGGTGATGGACTGCTGAAGCTGGCCGAGTAGGTGGTGTCGCTATGGTTAAGTATGTACCTGTGGCAGGATGTGAAGGTATTGATGGAGGGAGGAAAGGGGAATTGTAGTGTTGATGATTGGAATTTGGGTTTTGTGGATTTGTTTATGTATGTAGTGAGGTAGGGTCCCTTGGGGCACTGAATGAGGCACCTGGACTGCCGAAGTAGCTGTTTGAATCATTAGAAAACTGGATGTTGGGATGAAAGGATGTTTGTGAGTGGGTTTTTAGCCAACTTGTTGCTAGATGGCAGGATGAGAGGGTATTGATGAGGAAGAAATGGATAGACCATTTGGAATAGAATTGGAGTTTGAAGAAGTCAAGACTGCACCGCGTGAGGTAGTGCCACTGGACGAGGCTTCTGGACTGTAGGGGTAGCTATTGGGAATTATGAGGATGCATGAGAGCCATATTGATGAAAAATGGCTGAAGGAAGGGTGGAAGAATGGATGCTAGGATGAAAGGATGTCTTTGAGTGGGGGGTATTGAGGATGAGAGGATATTGGTGGGGGGTAGAGTGAGGGAGGGAAGGAGGGAGAGAGGGAGGTAGGGAGAGAGGGAGATTGGGAGGTATAGAGACGGGGAAGGATAGAGAGCTGTATTGCTGTAAATGGCTGATGGAATGGTGGAAGAATGGATGTTGGGATGAAAGGATGTTTGTGAGTGGGGTGTGTTGCAAGATGAGAGGGAGGGAGGGAGGGAGGGAGGGGAAGAATGGATGTTGGGATGAAAGGAGGTTTGTGAGTGTGGTGTTTTTGCAAGATGCAGGGAGGGAGGGGGAGAATGGATAGACGATTTGGAAATAAAATTGGAGTTTGAAGGAGACCAGCTCGTCTGCGTGAGCAAAGACTGTAGAATACCCCAGACGTGTCACTCCTTTTGTTTTGAATGGGGAAAAAATGCAACGCTTAATATGGCTGCTCAATCACACGAACCTATGCCTTCTGAATGAAAGAGCCAATCACTAATCGAAAAAGTCGGCGCGTCACTGCAACTGCTGTTAAAAGAGTCCCGGATGCTATAGAAACTGTCAGTGGCCTGAGACGTGCGTTTAGGACTGCGTAGCACACTGACTGATCTAGCCTGAATAATTAAGCTATTAATAACACTATTTGAGCAAAAGTAACGACATTTATGACACAGTTGTTGTCAGATTTCTTTGCTGATTTCAAATATGAAATTTAATCATAAGCTTAGTGAACAGTTTGGGAGAATTTGAGGTTTCCCCATACAAAGAGATAGGAGTTGCTCTTGCATGACTGAGAGGCGTTTCAAAGATGGCAGCCGAGTGACATGACTTGTCTTAAAAGGATTTTGGCGTGAGGTAAAGTCTCAAGGGACAATGAATGGGCATCTGGAATTTAGAAGTAGCTATAGATAATTATTAGAAAACATGGAGCCGTATTGCTGATTGTTTGTTTATTACTTATTACTACGGAAGTGCAGAGGGCTCAAAGTTGAAATATGTGTTTGTTATCTGCATGATTGAATTTGATACCTTGGATTTAAGTGCATGTTGCAAGCGATCCGGAAAAACAACTGCGACCGGGACGATGAGAGGTGATCCTCAAGTGACACCAGTGACATTGAATCGAACAGAACGCCGCCCAGACCAGGTGAGTCCATCTGTCCTTCGAGAGAAAGAAACAAACAGTACGGTATGAGGTGGTCCGATATATGGAGGTTTCGGAAAGTCAGGTGATCGTTTGGGGCATGGCCCTGCTCCTGAACGTCTGTTAACCAATTAACTCCATGTGTGAGTAGGCTGGAGAGCGAGTGATGGTGGATGTGTGCACACACTGCGAGGGTGTGTGAAAGATAAGAGGAGTTATCGGCTCTCTTGCAGGAAGATGAGCTGCTCCCCTTGCTCAGAGGTAAAACCCTCACTTTGAAGATTATTAAAGGGGTAGTTCACCCAAAAAATGACAATTCTTTCATAATTTACTTACCCTCATGTCGTTTAAAACCTGCATGACTTTCTTTCATCCATAAAGCACAAAAGCAGATGTTTTGCTCATGTTTGGAGATGTCCAAACCTGATTTTGCATGCAATGAAAATACTATAAAAGGAGCATAACTTTTAAAAATCAGCTCTTCAATTTCATTCACGTTTTTATGTTGGACATGCTGCACCAAAATGTCTCAGGTTTGATGTCCATAAAGCCAAACGCCATGGTTCTGTCACACCCCTGGACTCATTATGTTGTGTTTTCCCCTCATGTGTTCCATTCCCCATGTTCTCTGTGACCCAGTTTCTGTCTCCCGTGATTGATTAGTTCACAGGTGTGTCTCCTTAGTTCCCAGGTGTGTCTCCTTAGTCCTTTGTTAGCCTGTCTTTATAAACCTTGTCCTTTCAGTTCAGTTTTGTCAGGTCTACCAGTTACATACGTGTGTCTTCCTCCTGTGTTCTTTGTTGGATTTACCCCTGTGTCGGATTAATAAAGACTCTCTCGATTACTCTCTACTCTGTGTTCCTTCTGGCAGTGTAGCGTGACAGAAGACCCGACCTACAAAAGTTTAATTTGCGTGTTTACCCTCCGTTTGTTTTCCGGTTTTCCTCAGTCCTTTTTCTTTCCGTAGTGTTGCGTTTTATGGATCCCCTCCTTCAACCCGGATTCCTCCTTCTCCTGCTGGAGCAGGAAGGATGTTCTCTCTAGGACCATACAAGGCAGTTCCTGTTGCTAGCCCATCTCACCACCTACCCGGATGACACGCTCTGTGCGTTCTATAACGCCAGCCTTAACACGCCGTGTAGATGTGCGGAGCACATGCCCGAGCCCGCTGCTGATGGAGAGCCAGAGCCCGCCGCGACCGACGAGCCATTGCCACATAGAGCGACAGAGCTGAGGGTCGATGCAGAGCTAGACACCATGACATCCGACCAGGTGTGTTAGCCAGCAACACCGCCTGCCACGAAGGAAAGGAATACGGACAGGGTGCGCGCGGAGAGGAACTCCGCCCCCTGCATCGTGGCTGAGGGTGAGCGTAATATGGAATGCCAAAAGGGCCAAACTAAGGAGCTGGATTTTAAAGACTGGGAATCTGAACTGGAGGATGAACTGCCCCCTCTCCTCTCTCCGATGTCTCCACTTGTCCCGTCCAGCCCCCCTTCGTCCTTAGTTTCCTTGTCCAGCCCTGAGGGGGCTTCCAATTCTCCAGTGCCTGTTCCTGAGTTAAGCCCAGGATGAGCTCCTGTTCCCAAGTTAAGCCCAGGATGGGCTCCTGTTCCCGAGTTAAGCCCAGGAAGGGCTCCTGATCCCCAGTTAAGTCCATTGTTGGCTCCTGCCTCAGAGCTCGCTCCAGTGTCGGCTTCAATCCCAGAGCTCGCTCCAGTACCAGTTCCTAGAATGTGTCCTCCAGTGCCTGCTCCTAGAATGTGTCCTCCAGTGCCAGCTCCTAGAATGTGCCCACCTGTGATCGCTCCTCAAAAATGATTGCCCTCCCACCCGTTCCTGCCTCCTCCACCGCTGTCGTCTGTGCGGTGCGATCTCCATGGGACTGCCATGAGTCTCCCTCACCTCCGCCTCCTGCCTTCGAGGCCTGGACTCCACTCCTCTGGCTTCGCCTCGTCCCTCCGTCCCTCTGGCTCAAACAGGCTCCTTCATCCCCTTGGCTCCACCTCAGTGCTCTGTCGCTCTGGCTCCACCGCGGCCTCCCGGATCCACATCTCCGGAGTCCGTCCTCCCCCGGAACCTCCTCCCAAGTTCCTACCCACGCCTCCCCCTGTTCCTACGGTGCGAGGTCGCACCTTCCGGGAGGGGGGAGTAATGTCACACCACTGGACTCATTATGTTGTGTTTTCCCCTCATGTGTTCCATTCCCCATGTTCTCTGTGACCCAGTTTCTGTCTCCCGTGATTGATTAGTTCCCAGGTGTGTTTCCTTAGTCCTTTGTTAGCCTGTCTTTATAAGCCTTGTCCTTTCAGTTCAGTTTTGTCGGGTCTACCAGTTACATACATGTCTCTCCTGTGTTCCATGTAGGATTTAACCCTGTGTTGGATTAATAAAGACTCTCTCGATTACTCTTGACTCTATGTTTCTTCCAGCAGTGTAGCATGACCCGTTCTCAAACGCGTTTTGAATAAGAAAATGAGATGGAAAAAGACATAAATATGACATGATTATGAGTCTTCATTCTTCTACCGATAATGTTTTCAGATTTTAAATGAAGCATGTGTAGACTTGTGGCTTTAACTTCATTATGTTGCTGTGGTAAATACTTAGAAACACAATTTTTTATACATTTAAAAAATACACTTTTAATATTTTATTTTAGTTTTTATGTTTGAGCTTATACACTCACCTAAAGGATTATTAGGAACACCTGTTCAATTTCTCATTAATGCAATTATCTAATCAACCAATCACATGGCAGTTGCTTCAATGCATTTAGGGGTGTGGTCCTGGTCAAGACAATCTCCTGAACTCCAAACTGAATGTCAGAATGGGAAAGAAAGGTGATTTAAGCAATTTTGAGTGTGGCATGGTTGTTGGTGCCAGACGGGGCGGTCTGAGTATTTCACAATCAGCTCAGTTACTGGGATTTTCATGCACAACCATTTCTAGGGTTTACAAAGAATGGTGTGAAAAGGGAAAAACATCCAGTATGCGGCAGTCCTGTAGGTGGAAATGCCTTGTTGATGCTAGAGGTCAGTGGAGAATGGGCCGACTGATTCAAGCTGATAGAAGAGCAACTTTGACTGAAATAACCACTCGTTACAACTGAGGTATGCAGCAAAGCATTTGTGAAGCCACAACACGCACAACCTTGAGGCGGATGGGATACAACAGCAGAAGACCCCACCAGGTACCACTCATCTCCACTACAAATAGGAAAAAGAGGCTACAATTTGCACGAGCTCACCAAAATTGGACAGTTGAAGACTGGAAAAATGTTGCCTGGTCTGATGAGTCTCGATTTCTGTTGAGACATTAAGATGGTAGAGTCAGAATTTGGCGTAAACAGAATGAGAACATGGATCCATCATGCCTTGTTACCACTGTGCAGGCTGCTGGTGGTGGTGTAATGGTGTGGGGGATGTTTTCTTGGCACACTTTAGGCCCCTTAGTGCCAATTGGGCATCGTTTAAATGCCACGGCCTACCTGAGCATTGTTTCTGACCATGTCCATGACCCTTTATGACCACCATGTACCCATCCTCTGATGGCTACTTCAAGCAGGATAATGCACCATGTCACAAAGCTTGAATCATTTCAAACTGGTTTCTTGAACATGACAATGAGTTTCACTGTACTAAAATGGCCCCCGCCCTTCACCAGATCTCAACCCAATAGAGCATCTTTGGGATGTGGTGGAACGCGAGCTTCGTGCCCTGGATGTGCATCCCACAAATCTCAATCAACTGCAAGATGCTATCCTATCAATATGGGCCAACATTTCTAAAGAATGCTTTCAGCACCTTGTTGAATCAATGTCAAGTATTTTTAAGGCAGTTCTGAAGGCGAAAGGGGTCAAACACAGTATTAGTATGGTGTTCCTAATAATCCTTTAGGTGAGTGTATATCTCTATTATCATAACAATCTGCATAATTCTGGTTCTTGAACAGTAAACTTTGAAGTGTCAGCTTTGTAAACATGTAAACATGTTGATTATATATATATATATATATATATATATATATATATATATATATATATATATATATATATATATATATATATATATATATATATATATGTATATATATGTATCTAGTCAGAAAGACTCAAGGGCAACAACCTTTTTATTTTTTTTTGGGGGGGGGGGGACAGGTAAGGGGTTAAATTGGCTAAATGTTGAAACATCTGACAGAACAAGAGATGGAAAAATGCATTAAAAAGTTCATCAGTGTGTTGTGACTAAGTTACATTTCAAGAATATTTTAAAACAAGATTGTGATTATTTTGCCGAGAAAAGTATGGACTAAATTATTTTTACAGTAGCACTGTTGATATTATTTTTTTTTTTTTTTATGCAGAGAAAATATAGCATATATATATTTTTTTTTTACATTTCAGACATTCCTTATAATTAATTTATTTAAGATTAACTTTATTTCTGTACCAAAGTTTTATAAACTTTTGTCTTATTTCTTTGGTTTGTAAACCATATACTAAAGGATTTAGTCCTGGTGGTACTATATGAAACATTATACTAGCTAGTTTCCTGCTTTCAGAGTATTCAGGAAAACGATGGAGAAAAACCATGGTTGCACAGGAAACAAACATGATTATATAAACAGCTATGTGGGTGCTACAGGTTTTTATGGCTTTGCTGTTGAGTGCTTTGTTTTTGCTGGTTATGCATACACTAGCAATCTTGGTGTATGTTATAAATACAGACCCAAGTGAAAAAGTAAAAACAATTACAGTATAAATAATTCCAAATATATTATTAATGACCACACTTTCACAGGACAGTTTGAACAGTAAGGCATTAACACAGAAAGGGTTTTCAATTTTAGATCTGCAGCGAGACAGTCGTATAGTGAGACCTAACATAATAGACACTATGAATACTGACAGTCCCCAGGCTGATACTGATAGTTTTACTACCATTTTATTGGTCATTATGGCTGTGTATCGCAGTGGATTACATATAGCCACGTATCTGTCAAAGGCCATGATCATCAGCACATAGTGACTTGCGGCTGCAAATATGTGTACAAAATATGCTTGAACAACACACTCCACATATGTCATGTAGCGCTCTGAGGCTTCCCTTAAAATGTCCTGAAGTAAGCGTGGCAACATGACAGTGGTTCCTAGTATATCATTCAGTGGCAAATTGCAGAACAAAAAATGCATAGGATGATGCAGATTTTTATCAGTTGAGATCAGTATTATTAGTCCAATGTTACATCCCATTGCAAACACATAAATCAATAGAAGCAAGATGAAAATGGTATAAGAGGACTGAGGTGTAACTTTCAGTCCTTCCATGAGGAGAATGCTGTTTGTGGATGTCAGGTTGTCCATTAGTTTCTCTACAAAAAAACCTGTAAACAGTATCCAACAGACCTGTCAACGTCATTAATAGCACAACTTAATTGTACATTATATGATATATATATATATATATATATATATATATATATATATATATATATATATATATATATATATAAGCTGTATAATATGATTACAAAAATATGTAAAATATTGCTGTAAGCAGTAAAATCTAACTATCACATCACATTTGTTAACATTTTCTATGCTTGTTTTCCATTTAATGTTTTCCATTGTTTTCTGTAATAGTGTAAGTAAGATTGAAGTTTGTATTTTTTGTAAATTACACACATTATTTGTCTGTTTGTTTTTCGGTATATATTAATTGGCACACATTTAAATAGCAATCACTTATAATAACATAACCACTACATAGTAAATTAAACCAAAGAACCTGGACGTAGCTAACCTGTTGTAGCTAAAGTAAAGTAATACCTTGAAGAAGTATTGTTGAGTTGTCAAGATGGTTGACAGATCGCTTCAAGTTGCAAGTTAACTGATTAGCAGCCTATTCTATCAGTATTCAAGGATACATAAATTTAAAATTAATTTTCTCTGAAGAAACTTTACATGCTTTTGCCTTTAAATATGTGGTTCAAAGAGGTTTCTGTGACGGTGTCATAACCCAAGAGGGGAATGACATGGCCAAGTGGTTGCCATGAACACAGCTACTAAAACTGCAATGGTATTGTTTTGTTGTAATGCTTTTAGCTCTAGTTAGTTAACTGTAGAGGTCAATGCTTTTACCTCTGATTGGGACAGCTGATCACAATATAATACTTTTGACCTAGACCTACACGCCAGTGGTAAGGTGTGCAGAAAGAGAAAAAAAAAGACAATTAAGAACTGGAGTGTCTCTAGCATATAGGAGAGCTTCAAAGTTGCTTTAAAAGCACTTACTTGGATCTGTTTTTAAATGATAGCCCCAATTTGAATGATCATGTTCTTGTGGTTTACATTTACAATAATTTCTGTGTCAATTCTATTATTCCTACTAAAAGTTTGACAGTGTTTCCTAACAACAAGCCATGGGTAACTAAATAACTTAAAAATATTCTTAATAAGCAAAAAAGGGTATGATAGGAGGAAAGGTTGTGCAAGGTGATATTAGGGTTGTCTGGCACAGGATTAAAAAAAAAAAAGTCAGATATAAATACATCTAAGAAGGGGCCTGTCAGGGTTCTCTGGGATAAAGGTCTCAGATGCATTAATGCAACTCAAATTAATTTATTGAGTAATATCAGAGGGTCAGAGTCTCGGCAGGAATCAAGGTCCAGACAGGTGACCACACCACACAGAAATAAACAGCTCGCACAGAAAGGATTAGGCTGATGTCAGAATTCAGGCTGATAACCGCTTCACACTATGAACAGTCCTTTAGAATAGACAGAGACAAGACTCAGGGCAAACATTCTCTCTGCTCGGGTTAGAATAGCTCACATAAGCTGCTGGCCAGAGATCGCAGCGTTAGCTAATGATTTAAACTCGAAAGAGTTGTTTTCAACCAGATATCATTGTTTCTCTCACAGAACAACAAATTGGACGCTAACCAGTCAGGTTTCAGGAGTGGCCATTTGATTGAAACTGCACTGCTGTCAGTCATAGAAGCCCTGCGGATTGCAAATGCTGATTCCAAATCATCAGTTCTTATTCTGCTGGATCTATCTGCTGCTTTTGAAACTGTCAATCATCAGATCCTACTGTCTGGCCTCTCATCGCTGGGCATCACAGGGATTCCACTTCACTGGTTTGAATCCTATCTCACTGGTAGGTCTGTCAGGGTGGCTTGGGGAGGGGAGATAGACATCAACTTGTCACTGGGGTTTCTCAGGGATCAGTTCTTGGACCCCTCCTCTTCTCCACAAACGCAACATCACTGGGTCCCATCATACAGGCACATGGCCTCTTCTACCAATGCTATGCTGATGACACACAGCTATATCGTTCATTTCAACCAGACATTCCAACGGTTGCTGCTCGGATCTCAGACTGCCTGGCAGACATCTCGGCATGGATGAAAGAACATCACGTACAGCTCAACCTGGCAAAGACTGAGCTTCTTGTCTTTCCTGTCACTCCAACTCTACAGCATGATTTTTCTATCAAGCTAGGTTCTTCTACAATTACCCCATCAACGTCGGTCAGAAATCTTGGTGTAACCTTTGATGACCAGCTGACCTTCAAAAACCACATTGTAAAGACTGCTTGATCTTGCAGGTTTGCATTGCACAACATCATAAAGATTTCTAACGATAGTGGTTTCTAACGATAGGTAGATAGGCTGTCGATTCATTAATAGATGAGCCATTTCCTCTTAAAAACTGTTTATTCAGCATAGTGAAGCCTCTTCTCTATTGACATCCATTAAAAAAACCATGGCCTCTAGTCTCCTGCCCTGCGCCGAAACATTAGCATAAGTCGTTATGCTCTTTTGGCTAAAGGTTGCAGGCTTGCCTTTGAATGGCTTTGACCAAAGGTATCAGTCTCAGTGAACGGTTCGTCACCCCATGGACTACCCACCCCACACTACCATTGAAACATTTTAACCAAAATATGTTGAAAATGGGCATCCAGTGGCCCCTTTTAAGTCCCTCTGCCCCTTTGAAGCTGTGCTTCCCCATTATAACTAAACAGCTGAAAGCTATACCTTTTCAAAAAGCTTCCAGACCAGATGGGATTTGTGGTAGAACCCTTAATCACTATGCAGAGTAGCTCAGTGAAGTGTTTAACACACTGTTTCAAGCCTCATTGGATCAAGCTATACTTCCTCGAAAAAAGGAAAACTTTTATTGTAGTACCCGTTCCTAAGCGAGAGAAGTCCCAATATTTTAATGACTATCGGCCCTTTGCTCTAACCTCATTAGTTATGAAAGCTTTCGAAAGGGAGGTCAAGTTACAGCTCATAAGTGTGTATAATGTGAAATTTAGGAAAACTTTCCAGTTTACTTATTGCACTAAAAATTGTGTGGATGATGCAAAACCCCTGAACACTCTCCATCAGCATTAGGAAAGTGGGGGCTCATATGCCAGATTGCTGTTTGCTGACGTTTCCTCCGCATTTAATACAATGAATTTGATTAATAATTAATTAGGATAATTAGACAGATTATCCTAGTTAAGAAACTTGTAAAT
Source organism: Cyprinus carpio (assembly GCF_018340385.1). Lineage (NCBI taxonomy): Eukaryota > Metazoa > Chordata > Actinopteri > Cypriniformes > Cyprinidae > Cyprinus > Cyprinus carpio. Next base: position 117,980 of record NW_024879363.1, read on the forward strand.
GAGTTAAATGTTAGTAATGGGCTGGCTTTATGGATCTTGGATTTTTTATTTATTTTTTTATTTTTTTATGTAATTTGTAGGGAGTAAAGGGGTAAGATGAATGGAGAATTATCAGACACATTTTGTACATCCAATGGTGTCCACAGGCTGTGTTCTGTCATCAATTATTTTTATCCTCTATACAAATGAGTGTCAAAGTTATGAGGATAATTATTTTGTTAAATTATTTTGTTAAATGCAATGAAGCAGAGCTGAGACTGAATATAACAAAAAAAGAGAATGAATTCAGAAAAAAATGTGGTGCTGAGGTGAAGGAATACATCCAGGATTTACTAGCTCGGGGTTGGGTGGTCAAGTCAAAGTCTCCGTATGCAGGTATATGTCTGGAAGGAAAATGGCACCCAGAGACAGTCTATAGATTACAGGTTGTTAAACCAAAAGACAGTTTCAGATCGGCATCCATTTCCCCAGATCCAGGGCCTCATCTACACTCTGGGAGGCTATCAATGGTTTTCAATTCTAGACCAGGGAAAGGCCTACCATCAGGAATTTTTTGGTGGAGGGATCTCAGCACCTTACTGCATTCATGACCCCTTGGGGACTATATGATGCTAACCCTAAAACAGCATACAGAACTACCACATTTTGCTATAAGTTTGATTGCATAATTGCTGTTAATAGTGTTAATCGTCTGTTTGTTTACGTCTTTTATTGATTTTTCCGAACATTTCTGCCATATGCACTGTAACAAAGTTCGTTCAAGTAAAGAGGAAGGAGTCCGGGGTCGGCGTGCTGAGGCTCGTGGGATACTTTATTTGACACAAAACAATAAAAGAAAAAAACAAATAAACAATCGCGCCACATGCGCATGCAGTTCACAGTCTTTCTCTACTTCGCACTAATGTAGTCTTCCTATCTTTGGGGTTTGTAGCTCCACAGCTTCTCACTCCCACGAGTCCCCAGCCCTCTCTCTCTTCTCGCCGGTCCTCAGCCGGCTTAAATACCGGTTCCCCATGCCAATCACTGCAACGAGATCCAGGTGTTAATCGTTTTTCACTTGCCCCACTTACCAGCGCTCGTCTCCTCACTTGCTCTCCCGTCGCAGACCTGGCTGAACCACGCCTCCCCCAGCACATGCACATAAACTGACAGTCATCACTGATAAGCTACTACCAAATATTGTAGAAACTTAATTTTCTGTAATGTGTGTAAAAAAAAAATGTGTGTATTTATAAAATAAAGAAAACAAACAGGATGCGCGGTCTGCCGCCTTGGTCTGCGTGATCTTCATTTAGAAACACGTCATTAAAATGAACTGTAACTCAGCAAATACTCAACAAAGAGACATGAGAGATATGTTTATAGAAAGATTGACATGTCTACTTTTAAACTAAGCAAGTTTTTATCGAAAACAAATATTCTGTGATAAAGTAATCCATATGAAAACAACACAATGTCGAGTCTTTCACGTCTTCCTTCAATATATCTAATGCGACCACGCCCACGTGCTGAGCGCGCTATAGATATTATAATGGTCCATGTGTAGCGCGGGGTGTAAACACCCACATCACAGCAAACAAAGCAGCAAGACTGTACCTCAAGTTTTTTTTTTTTTTTTTAATTTTACTGTTTGCTTCACGCTGAGAGGAATAAGACAGAATTCACCTCAGAAAAGACTCGCTTTGACAAATAAGAAAGAATTCACCTCAAGAAGCTTTGGATTACCTCAGATGCTTTTTACAGTGCAGCGGCTTGATCCAGCAGAGATCATAAACATAAGTAAGTCTTTTTTTTTTTAGTAATCTACTTGTTTTAGTTTCCACATAGCTTGTACACATTTTACTAGTTAGACTTTTCCCAAACTATAATTCCTGACTAAATGTATAACCAAGTGAAACATTATGAAGTTTCATTCACAACATCTAAATGTCTAACTATGCCAGGATTATTTTTTTTCTTTTAATGTTCTATAACATAGACAGCTATATGATATAAAAGTAATATGAGTTATAATGTTACTAGCCTAATGTCAGTAAGAATGATTAGACAAAACTTTACTGTGTTAGGCTATTCTCTGTTCACAAATATAGCCATATATGTTTATAACTAAATTTTTTTTTGATTGTATAGGCCTACATACAAAGCATGCTTGTGTTTATAAATGTAACTAAACTTCTGTTCATGGATATCTGCTCTGGTGTAAATATTTTGAATGTGTTATATCCCATCATTGGTGTTTGCGATCATCTGAGGTGTAAATGTATCAGATAAGCTGTAAATATCACTGATAATATGTGTGCTATGTGGTAATTGTGTTCTTTTTTCTATTAATTACTAGCATCAGTGACCATCACAATAATGTTAATAATGTAATTTATTTGTGTAAGCAGCATGCTTACTTTTTTTATCTCAGATATGAGGATAACAAAAGAACCTGTTGCAAAAACGAGCCAATGCAAATAAGCAGCCCACTCAGTAACCTGGAACACAGCTAAGACCAAGCGAGGCACACACTCCCATGAGTCTCTACAAAATGTTTGTTTTTTTTATGTCCTTTAGAGCACATAAACAATATACACTTTGGAAATGCCAGGTATGTGATATTCATTTATATATTTCAACATGACACACTACCAGTCAAAAGCTTTTAAACAGTAAGATTTTTAATGTTTTTTAATAGAATTCTCTTCAGCTCACCAAGCCTTTTGATCCAAAATACATAAAGTTGCATTTGCTAAAGCAGTAATATTATGAAATATTTTTACTATTTCAAATAACTGCTTTCTATTTGATTATATGGTAAAATATAATTTGTTCCTGTGATAAAAGCTACATTTTCAGCATCATTACCCCAGTCTTACTCCAAGTGTAACAATGTACACAATACCATTCAAAAGCCTGGAGTCAGTATAAATAGAAATTAAAACTTTTATTTAGCACACAAGTGATGATAAATACATTTATCATGTTACAAACAATGCTGTTGTTCTGAAATTTCTATTCATCAAAAAATATTCTCAGCTCTTTTCAACATAATAATAATAATAATAATAATAATAAAATGTTTTTTGTGTAGCAAATCAGAATATTGGAATGATTTCTGAAGGATTGTGTGACTGGAGTCACACAATGCTAAAAATTCAGCTTTGAAAGTTAACATTGATTGTTCCTAATAAACTGTTTAACTGCACTCACAAGTGAACCTCAAGTGAAAGGAGTGAAATTATTTCCTTATGAAATAAAGTCAGCCAAAACTCAGGAACTCACACAAAACAGATGCCATGCAATAAAACTGAACTGGAGAAGAAATCTTCAAAGAGCAAACAACACCACAAAAACATTACTTTGGGAATCTGTAGTCAGAAAAAAAAAAACCCATGCAGTGTGATAGAGTCTCTGGAGCTCTGTACTAGAACTCTCGCTGCTGTGTGTGTCTCTGCTGTCAGGTATGATCCAAAAATGTAATTGTGTTAAACATAAGGCACACTGTATAGTTGTTTGTGCTACTGCATGTGCACATTGGCTAGTTAAGTTTATTCTCTAAAACACCTGAGTGCTATGCATTTTAGACCATGTGTCTTAAATTACATGTGTGACCATGTTCAATTTGTTTGTCTCCTGCTTGGATCACTTGGCCGTTTCCCATATGGTTACAGTGTCTATGTGCAGGAGCTAGGTTGACACGCGGTTACAGTGTGATTCACAATTGCACTATCCTTTCTAAATTGGCTTCTAATTGTTTCATTATGTAATTTGCATGATACAATTTCACCTGACAAATAATAAATTGGCCAGTGAATTTCTGAGCGATGTTAGGTACTTAATGAAAGAATAATTGAAAGTATTGGATTTCTAGAATACTCAAATATCTAAATTAATAAAGAATCAATGTTTGTGATCAGTTTTTAATTAGAAACATTGCCTGAATTTAATGATCACGTGAAATTGGGGTCAGATTGTACACAGACTAAAATTCAAATTAAATCCTGATAAATTCAGTAGCACAAGTAAAAGACCGAATATGCATTAAACATTCGACCAGGCTGCTGTATTCAATTCTATTCAAGTTTATTTGTATAGTGCTTTTTACGATACAAATCATTGCAAAGCAACTTTACAGAAAATTAAGTTTCTACAATATTTAGTAGTAGCTTATCAGTGGTGACTGTCAGGTTTATGTGTATACGGCAGAAATGTTCAGAAAAATCAATAAAAGACGTAAACAAACAGACGATTAACACTATTAAAAGCAATTATGCAATCAAACTTAGAGCAAAATGTGATAGTTCTGTATGTTGTCTCTGGGTTAGCATCATCTGAGGTCCTCTGAGGGGTTGGCATCATCTCTTCTCAGGTGTTCTGGATCCAGACTGGAGCTTGTGTAAATCCTAGTTACCACGGGGTGTAAATCCCGTGGCAAAACAGAGAAACAAATAGAGACATAATTAGCGTAGCTGCTGTTCCAGCCAAGTAAAATTAATTAGTTTAACCCAAGTTAAAGAATAATAATGCGCATTTGATCAGATATAACTGCAGTCCAAAATTATGAGATGCATTATTTGAAATGCTTGGCCAAAGAGGTGTGTTTTTAATCTAGATTTAAACAGAGGAAGTGTGTCTGAACCCCGGATTCCGCTTTTTGGGCTGGTGGGTGGATTCTTATAGTTCTTATAGTCCCTCTATGATCTCCCAGTCTCAGGCGAGTGATGTGTTCTTTCATCAAAAAACCTGAAAAAAATATTCTCAGGTTTTTTCAACATCATCATCATCATCATAATAATAATAATAATTAAAGCTGCAAGCAGCGATGAACGGGCCTCGCACCCGGGCTCACCGCCAGGGGGTGGCTTTAGTAAAACAGCGAACGGCGAGATATATGCATTTAATGTGGTAAATATATATACACACACACACACACACACACATATATATATATATATATATATATATATATATATTATATATATATATATATATTATATATATATATATACACACATACATACTGTGACGTGTGTCCCGAGCGCTCGTCAGCGTCGCCCTGGCAACACAGTGAAATCACCGGCACTAGCTCGTCACGGGCTGAGCGGCCGCACCTGCAGCTCATGAAGAGGCGTCTACTTCAGCCGGGGAGGAAAGCAGTATGGTGAGCAATGTCTCCCGACACAGAGCCTAACTCTTTCCTCCTCTATCACAGAGAGCAGCGTGTGACCGTCAGCCCCAACCCGGAGAGCACCGCACGGGATCCACCACTCAAGACACAGAGGGCACCAGGGAGTTGGAGCACTACGGAGAGCACTGTCTTCACTCAGAGCACCAAGTTATCAATAAATCTACCCTTCGGGGATTTTCTCTGTCCATCGGTTGTCGTGTAGTTCCTCACCTCGCCACACTGGTGGAGAATGCGGGCAGGTGTGAGGTGAACACCGACAACCGACCCCTGAGGAAGTCACCGTCACCCATTTTGTTTTCTTTTTTTTGTTTGTTGACATTGGTTTTTTGTTCCCTCTGCTCTGTTTCCACAGGCGGCCGCTCCTCCCCCCGGCATGGAAGAGCTGCTTAAACACCTCACCGAGGTGAGCATCCGCCAGCAGCAAATAATGGAGCACATGGCCTCACGTCAAGGAGACGCCGAACGCGAGCTCGCCGCCCTCCGCACCGCCGCCCACCGCACCGTACGCGCGCTGCCTGACCCCCCGTGTCCAAGCCGTACAGCTGATGCCGCGAATGACAGCGCACGACGATGTGGAGATGTATATGCAAATGTTTGAGGCCACCGCGATCCGGGAGGCATGGCCAGAGGACGAGTGGGCCAGACTTCTCGGGCCGCTGCTGACGGGGAAGCGCAGCGGGCGTATTTTCACCATGACGGCGGAGAGAAGCCGGGACTATGAAGAGGTGAAAAAGGAAATCCTGAGCCGAGTAGGCCTCTCCCCAATCTGTGCGGCGCAGCAGTTCCATGACTGGGCATATCGAGCTCGACAGCCCCGCGCTCGCGCCCAAGCGGCAGAACTAACCCGGTTGGCCCACCATTGGCTGTTGACAGGGGGTCCCTCCGCACACAAGGTAGCTGAGCGTGTGGTGATCGACCCGACTCCTCCGCGCCCTCCCCCGCGCGTTGAGGCAGGCGGCTGGCATGAGGAATCCCACCGATCTCGACGAACTCGTGGAGGCCATTGAGCTGGCGGAGGCCGCCCAACACCGGGAGGTAGGGGGAGCGGAGCGCCGCCGGCCTTTTTCCCCCGAAGGGTGGTCCAGGAGCGACGCTCGCCGGAGGGCACCCAGCGACCCATGAGCAGGCCTGCGGTTCCCGGCCCCCAGGACGAACCGATGCCCACCGAGCCGCCGCGCGCTCCCCAAACGGATATGGCTAGCAGGCTGTTCAGTGCACAACCCGCCGCCGGAGGCACCACGAGCCGAGGTGCATATCAATGGCCGGCCGTTCATCGCCCTCCTCGACTCGGGCAGCGGGGTAAGCCTGATACAACCAACTGTCCTTCCGCCCAGAACCGGTTCCAGAGCCCGGCTGGCGATAACGTGCGTGCACGGGGATACAGGCATGTACCGGCACGGCGAGTGACCATCACCGCGACACCTGGTTCCTGGCCCGTCGAAGCGGGAATCCTAAAGGACCTACCGGTACCCGTTCTCCTCGGCCGGGATTGGCGGGGGTTTGATCAGCTCCTCACCTCCAGCACACAGCCTGCTAGCCGGGCCGGGGGACCGCCGACGCCGGAGATCAGCAAGGCGCCTCGACGACGCCCCGCGCTGCTGACATCGGACAGCCCGCGAGGAGGTGAGTCCCCCTCCCAAAACTCTAACCTGTTCTTTGATGTCTTCCAGCAGATAGCGGGAGGGGGGAACGCTCGCCAACGAGCAGCGCGGGGACGAACGCCTCAAGCATTGCTGGTCTCAAGTGCGGGTGGCGGAAGGAGAGGAGTTACAACCGGCTCCCCACCCCACTCCCCATTTCGTTGTCCAAAACGGCCTGCTTTACTGTGTCGCGCAGCGAAGGGGGGAGGAAAAGACGTTGCTGGTGGTACCGCGAAGCAAAGTCCAAACGGTGTTGGAACTCGCCCATGCCCACCCGATGGCTGGCCACCTCGGCGCTCAAAAACACCGCGCAACGGATCCGGGATCGCTTCCACTGGCCAGGACTGGAGGGGGATGTCAAGCGGTACTGCCAAGCTTGCCCGACGTGCCAACGGACATCGCCACATACTCCTCCCCCCAGCCCGCTGATCCCGCTGCCTATCATAGAGGTGCCCTTCGAGCTCATCGGGAGGGACCTGGGTGGGGCCGCTGCCGAAGTCCGCCCGGGGGCATGAACACATCCTAGTTATCGTGTGGATTATGCCACCCGCTACCCAGAGGCCATTCCCCTCCGCAAGGCCACCGCAAAGAACATCGCACAGGAGCTCTTCCTACTGAGTAGTCGGGTTGGCCTACCAGCGGAGATCTTGACCGACCAGGGCACTCCTTTCATGTCCCGGATCATGGCTGACCTCTGCAAGCTCCTCAAAGTCCGGCAGATCCGGACCAGCGTGTACCATCCACAAACTGATGGGCTCGTGGAATGGTTTAACAAGACCCTTAAGCAAATGCTGCGATGAGTCGTGGCCGAGAGGACCAACGCGACTGGGACCAAATGATCCCCGTATGTGCTGTTCGGGATCCGGGAGGTGCCCCAGGCTTCCACCGGCTTCACGCCCTTCGAGCTCCTCTTCGGCCGCCAACCCCGAGGGCTTCTAGATGTCGGCCCGGGAAGCCTGGGAGCAACAGCCTGCGGTAGGTCGGACCACCCTCGAGCACATCAAGGCCATGAGAGAGCGGATCGACAGGGTCATGCCATTGGTCCGGGAGCACCTGTCCAAGGCCCAGCAAGACCAGCAGCGCCTCTTCAATCGGGCCGCCCAACCACGGGAGTTCCAGCCGGGAGACTACGTCATGGTTCTGGTCCCCACCTCCGCCTGCAAATTCCTGGCACGCTGGCAGGGCCCATACACGGTCACCGAACGGGTAGGACCCGTCACCTATAAAGTGCGCCAACCAGGTCGCCGAAAAGAGGAGCAGCTCTATCATATAAATCTGTTGAAGCGCTGTGTGGGGACCGGACCCCAGCTCTCGGCCCTCGCCACCACCTCGCCCGTGGTGGTAGACATGGATCCCAATCTCTCCGCGGCCCAGAAGACGGAACTGCAGCACCTGGTCGGTCAGTTCTTGGATGTGTTCTCCCCCCTGCCAGGGCGGACGACCCGTCATCCAGCACGAAGTCCGAACACCACCAGGAGTTATCGTCCGGCAGCGGCCCTATCGTGTCCCGGAGGCTCGGCGACACGCAATCGAGACAGAGGTACAGGAGATGTTGAAGTTGGGGGTAATTGAGCCCTCGCGCAGTCCCTGGTCAAGCCCCATCGTAATGGGTCCCGAAGCCCGACGGCACCCTCCGGTTCTGCAACGACTTCCGCCGCCTAAATGAGGTCTCGGAATTTGATGGCTACCCCATGCCCCGAGTCGATGAGCTCCTGGATAGACTGGGAAGGGCCCGGTTCATATCGACTCTCGACCTCACCAAAGGTTATTGGAAAGTCCATCTGTCTAAGGGATGCCAAGCCCAAGACAGCCTCTCAACCCCCAGTGGCCACTGGCAATACCGGGTCCTTCCCTTCGGCCCTGCACGGGGCACCCGCCACCTTCCAGAGGCTCATGGATGTCCTGCTGAGGCCCCATATGGCCTACGCCGCGGCCTACATCGACGACGTGGTCATCCATTCCGAGACCTGGGGGGAGCATTTAGAGCGGCTCCGGAGGGTGCTGCTGGGAACTCCGCCGGGCGGGGCTCACCGCCAACCCCCGGAAATGTCACCTGGCTCTCTCCGAAGCCAAGTACCTGGGCTTCTGCGTGGGTCGCGGCCTCATCCGGCCCCAGGAAAATAAGGTGACAGCTATCCTCTCGGCACCGCGGCCCACTACCAAGACCCAGTTACGAGCCTTTTTGGGGTTGGCGGGATACTACCGGTGTTTTTATCCCTAACTTCTCCTCCTTAGCCTCTTCCCTGACAGATCTGACCAGGAAGGGGCAACCCGAGGAAGGTAGCCTGGAGTCAGAGAAGCGGAAGAGGCATTCCAGCAGGTAAAGTCAGCCCTCACCACGGAGCCAGTCCTGCGAGCCCCCCGATTTCAACTGCCCCTTCCTGGTGCAAACCGACGCCTCAGACACCGGGTTAGGAGCCGTTCTCTCCCAGGTCCAGGACGGCGAGGAACACCCGGTGATCTATATTAGCCGGAAGCTGACCCCGACCGAACAACGGTATGCCGCCGTGGAGAAGGAAGCGTTGGCTGTCAAGTGGGCAGTCCTGGAGCTTCGATATTACCTCCTCGGCCGCCGGTTCACCCTGCTGACAGATCATGCGCCACTGCAGTGGGATGGCCCGCGCAAAGGACACCAATCCCAGGGTGACCCAGTGGTTCCTTGCGCTCCAGGACTTCCACTTCACCGTACAACACCGGGCGGGGACAGCCAACGCCAACGCGGACAGCCTCTCCAGGATAGGGGCAGCTTTCGCAGGTCTGTCAGGCTCCACTCCCCACCCTCCCCATATCTCCCCATTGTTCCGCAGGCGCAGGTCGACGCTTAGGGGGGGGGGGAGTGTGACGTGTGTCCCGAGCGCGCGCTCGTCAGCGTCGCCCTGGCAACACAGTGAAATCACCGGCACTAGCTCGTCACGGGCTGAGCGGCCGCACCTGCAGCTCATGAAGAGGCGTCTACTTCAGCCGGGGAGGAAAGCAGTATGGTGAGCAATGTCTCCCGACACAGAGCCTAACTCTTTCCTCCTCTATCACAGAGAGCAGCGTGTGACCGTCAGCCCCAACCCGGAGAGCACCGCACGGGATCCACCACTCAAGACACAGAGGGCACCAGGGAGTTGGAGCACTAAGGAGAGCACTGTCTTCACTCAGAGCACCAAGTTGTCAATAAATCCACCCTTCGGGGATTTTCTCTGTCCATCGGTTGTCGTGTAGTTCCTCACCTCGCCACAATACACATATATATATATATATATATGTGTGTCCAGCATTTACAAATAATTCTTATTCACTCTGTTATTATTCTTGACTTTTCAAATTGCTAACACTTTGCATTTTTTTTTTTATTATGCCTTTACTGTGTGACCAATAATTGTGAATTGTGACTTTGATCGCGCTGGTGCCTCACGCGCACATATTCATTGCAAACAGCTGTCGTTCACCGAGCCATGCGGCGCGAGCAGCGGTCCACTTTGGCATATTTTTGCTCATTATGATTTTTTTTTTTCGTAGATACTGAAACACGTGTGAAATCCAAAGCCTGTTTTACCTAATGAATAAGAGTTTAGCTTCAAATGGGCAACATGTTTGGATTTGTCCGGAATGAGAGAGATAAGCCCAACCTTACCTTATGTATCCTTTAAATTATTTTTAATTATTATTTTTTTTTGTTTATATACTGCAAATTTTATTTATCCATTAGAATTATATATTTGTAATTCTTGTTCTGTTCTGATAAATTTGTTGAATTTAAAGGATTTGTTGTAAAGTGAAGGGAACTAAAAATATCCTGTTGTTACATTAGCCTATAGCATTATAAGGCCTGCCGTTATTATTTCTGAATGCAATAAAATGCAACTCTCACAAACTTAATTTATTTTTTAGCATGTTTTATTGTACGTTTTTATCCAGCTTTATTTTTCCATTGAATCTAAAAATGACTTTGTGCATCACATTCACTCCGCGCGCTCAATCTGCCTCTCGCGTTGTTCAGCTGTGGAGGATTTCAAAATGTTTGATATAAAGGTTGCTGTCACATTTTATACAGGAACTGTTCATTTAAAAAAAAAAAAAAGAAAAAAAGAAAAAGAAAAAAAATCTAAATATATTGTTAGTTTTATGCTAACATGCAATCAAGGTCTTCAGATACAATATAAGACACAAGTTAATTTAGGCTATTTAACATGTACTGTGACATTTTACCATTTCAGTTTATAAACTCCTTGAGATGTTAAAGTCAGTTTAATAGTATTGAAATTCAAGTTTTAATTGCTTAAATTATTTCTATGAATTAATAAAGTTAGCATGACTGTTCATCATAGCATTTTTTTACTAGCTGTATTCGTTTTCTGAAACCAAGCACCCACTTTTTCTTTTTTTTTTTTTTAATCTATTAAGCGCCTCGCATATCTCCTACAACCTACAAATAAGGGCTGATAGAGGTTCTTTCTTTTATTATTTATTTATAATGTTTATTCTTGAAGAAAATAAGTATTTATTCTTTAATAAAATAAGGGACAGAATAAGGGACCAAATATTTGTAATGTACAATAATATAGTCCTATATCTGCCTGCAGTTAAAAAGTTATATTTGTTTTGATTCACCCATTTATGTAGGATACAATTATTCTAAAAATAAAACAAATAAATAATGTCATAAAAAAAACGCCATCGGCCTGAATAAATGTTACCATTATAGAATTGTGGGGTAGTAATCTAGGAGGTGAAAATACAGTGAAATTACAAATGGCATGGGATTTTAAAGCATGACAACTGAAGGTCTATGAAACTTTTCTATGATGCATTTTTTTAAACAATGGTACTTAAATTTTTCAACTAAAATATTACTATTTCAACCATACAGCCTGTGAATAAATAAAATGCATACTTTTCAATGGAAGAACACTGAGATTGTAGGTTGCTTCTGGTGTTTGGATTTTTACTTCATTATAATGAGATCCAAGTTTAAGAATAGCCTACACTAGTTTTTTTTTTTTTTTTTTTTTTTTAATCTCTGTATTTAACAGCATTAGCTCAATGAAATATGTCTTCCTTCAGGCAGACTGAATTTTTTCGTGCATTGCTAAATGTTGCGCTCATGATCAATGAGTTGTATTCGCTCAAACTGATTTAGTTAAATCAAAACTTGATTGGTTATGTTTTGTTTGTTGGCGCGAGTCACGCTCGCTGTGAAGCCGGAGCAGCTTACGGAGGATTCCGCTTGGTCTTAAAGCCTTCCTCAAACGCCTACGTTCACAAATAACAATGATTTTCGCAAAAATAATGATTAATTATAAATTGATAATTTGTTATTTAATTATTTTGTTCTAGTGAAAATAATAATATGGGCTGCGAGAAAATAATGAGTGTAGGGCTGCTGGTGAGTGCAGGCATGTTTCAGCCCAGTAACATGAAAACACACTGCTCCTCACAGCCAAAAAAGCAGACCGAGTTCAGTTCAGCTGGAGGGGGGTTGGGGGGTAGTTCTGTATAGCTTGTGGGGGGTCGAGATAAAGGTGTGTGAATTTCTTGCTCTTTCATATGGGACAGTGCTTATGAGGGTATCAAACTTGCAGAACAGGTTTTAGGACAACTTTAAAGAAAGGTTTGATCCACTTCAAATGTTGACTACTGTATAGCGCAATAAAGTTTATTAGTCATTATAACTTAATTTCAGAGGAAGTGCCTTAACTAATAAATAAATAAATAAACAAACAAACAAACAAATAAATAAATAAAATAAAATAAAAAGATGCAAACTGTTGCATTATATCCAAGACCAAGATGGCGGCGCGTTCACATCGCGAGGCTCAGCGTCTCTCCAGTTTTTGCAATTTTGCAGTATTTTTCCTGCTCATCTCGGGTCTGTTCGTACTGAACAGCTTTGCTTTAACATCATACACCCGACGGGGAGCTTTTGGATATCGGTGAGGACTTTTCCCCAACAGTTTTTTATCACCAATCTTCGACTCATCCCTGAGATCGCCAGAACACCCGAGATCGAGCTCGCGCACTCTACCCCCCGGCCGGGCGGAAGTGCTCGCAGGCTCTGGGCGTCGAGATCTGTAAACAAAGGCAAGGCGGGGAAGCGCGGAGGTCTAAGAGCTAAGCTAAAGCTAAGTCCGCTCCGGCTCTCTTTACCGAGCATTTTCCTCGCTAATGTGCGGTCACTGGTGAAAAAAAATGGACGAGTTACGACTTGGCATCACCCACAGTAAGAGACTTTTGGACTGCAATGTCATGGTTTTCACAGAAACATGGCTACACAAGAACGTACCCGATAATGCTATTGAGCTAGCCGGACGCTACACGCTCCGGGCAGGTTGGACGGTAGAACGGCAGATGGACTCCGGCAAAACAAGAGATGGTGGATTGTTTAACAAAGCTTGGTGTACGAACACTGGTCATGTGTTGGGAGACACTGCTCAGCTAACCTAGAGTTTCTCATGGTTAAAATGTAGACATTTTTTTTATCTGCCGCGGGAGTTCACTTCCACCATAATAACTGCAGTCTATGTTCCACCTTTTGTTAATGCCAAGCTTGCTTTGAACGAACTTCACGCAGCCATTAGTAAACAACAGACTGCTCACCCGGAGGCTGCTTTTATTGTTGCGGGGTGATTTTAATCACTGCAAATTAAAGACAGTGCTCCCCAAATTTCACCAGCATGTTTCCTGCCACACTAGAGGAGACAAAACTTTGGATCATGTTTACACAAACATTGATGGAGCTTACACCGCGACCCCCCTCTTGCCCCCCACCTCGGACAGTCTGATCACCTTTCTTTGTTTCTCACCCCCAAGTATTCACTCTCCCCTCATCAACCGTGTGAAGCCATCAGTGAGAACCATCAAAGTGTGGCCAGCTGGAGCAGACTCTTTACTTCAGGATAGGTTTCAACACACGGACTGGAGTATGTTTGCTTCTCAGGCTGCCTGTGGCTCTCACACGAACATTGATACCTATACCTCCTCTGTACTGACTTACATCAACACCACCATTGAAAGTGTTACATCAGAAAAACAGATCACAACATACCCTAATCAGAAGCGCATGGATGAACAAAAGAGGTGCGAATTCTGCTGAAAGCCCGCAACACTGGCCTCAGGTCAGATGACGTGCAGGCCTACAGTAAATCCAGGGCTAACCTGTGAAAAGGGGCATCAAAAAGGCCAAGTACTGCTACAAGCTGAAGGTAGAGGAACACTTTTCCAACTCTGAACCCCCACGCATGTGGCAGGGCATCCAGGCCATCAGTGACTACAAGCCAAGCAACTCCACTCCAACGGTCACGGACGTCTCCTTCCTTAACGAGCTAAATTACTTTTATGCTCGCTTCAACAGCGACAGCAAGGATACGGCCACCAACAACCACACATTCAGCAGATCACCAACCTCTCCAAACTCACCTCCACAGATGTCCCACACTGCATTAAGCCGGATCAACGCACACAAGGCTGCCGGCCCGGACGGCATTCCTGGGACGTGTGCTTTAGAGCATGTGCAGAGCAGCTTGCAGGGGTCTTCACAGACATTTTCAACCTGTCCCTCACCCAAGCAACTGCGCCAACATGTTTAAGTCCACATCCATTGTGCCAGTACCGAAACAATCCTCCCCGATGTGCTTAAATGACTACCGCCCCGTAGCACTCACACCCATCATTATGAAGTGCTTTGAGCGATTGGTCCTAGCACACCTCAAAGACTGCCTCCCACCCACACTGGACCCACATCAATTTGCCTACCGCAGAAACAGGAGCACAGAGGATGCAGTATGCACAGTGCTGCACTCTGCACTCACACACCTGGACAATAACAACACATATGTACGGATGTTGTTTGTTGACTTCAGTTCAGCATTTAACACCGTCATTCCCTCCAAGCTGACCACAAAACTTGGGGACCTGGACATTAACACCTCCCTCTGCAACTGGATTATGGACTTTCTGACCAACAGGCCTCAGCATGTTCGGTCAGGCCACACCCACTCCACCACCATCACACTCAACACGGGCGTACCACAGGGCTGTGTGCTGAGCCCATTCCTCTACTCCCTCTACATCCACGATTGCAAGCCTGTGCATGGATCCAACTCCATCATTAAGTTTTGCAGACGGACACCGCGGTGATTGGCCTCATCAGTGACAACGATGAGACTGCCTACAGGGAGGAGGTTCAGCACCTGGCCACATGGTGCGCTGACAATGACCTGCTCCTTAACACCAGTAAAACAAAGGAGCTCATTGTGGACTTCAGGAAGAAGAAAGGAAGCACGCATGACCCCATCCACATTAACGGGATGGTTGTTGAACGTGTCTCCAGCTTCAAGTTCCTGGGAACCACCATCACGGAGGACCTGTCCTGGACCACAAACAACTCCAGCCTGGTCAAGAAGGCTCACCAACGCCTCTTCTTCCTCAGAACACTGAAGAAGAACCAGCTGTCTTCAGCCATAGTTGTGAACTTTTACCGGTGTGCGATCGAGAGCATCCGACCAGCTGCATCACAGTCTGGTATGGGAACTGCACGGTGGCTGACCGCAAGGCACTACAGAGGGTGGTGAAAACTGCCCAACGCATCACAGTAACACCACTTCCTGCTATTGAGGACATCCAGAGGAATGGGGATCATTATTTGAGCTAGCATTGTTATTATTGACTCCTCTCACCCTGACCATGGACTGTTTAACACTCCTGCCCTCCGGGAGGCGCTTCAGGAGCCTCCGGACAAGGACCAGCAGATCCAGGAACAGCTTTTTCCCTACAGCTGTCTCCTTGCTGAACTCTGCCCTCTGACACCCACACCATACACACAGACTCCTCTCCCACTTCATCACTACATCTGACTGATTTATTTATTTATTTATTTACAACAAGCAAAAACAGCAAACTTTGCTATTACTTGCACTACTGCTGTTCATCCAGGAACACTGAATAACCCCATTTGCACACTGAAATATTTTTCTATGCACTTTACTTTCCATTGCAAATAGTGTAAATTGTTTCATATGTTCATAGTTCTGCCTATAGTGTACATACTCTTCACATATTTCATCTGTATAATATGTTCATAGTACACCCTATCTGTATATCATGCTGATAGTATTTAAAATCTGTAAATTTTGTCCATAATACTTATCTGTATAGTTATTGTACATATTGTAGACCCTGTATATTCTGTACTTACGGGCTGCTTATTGCACTTCTGGTTAGATGCTAACTGCATTTCGTTGCCTTGTACCTTACATGTGGTGTGAAATTAAGTTTGATTTATTATATTTTTGGGTGTGGGATAGGTATGCCTTATTAACAAAAAAATCCCCGACTCCCATTTTTTTTCACAGAAAAATCCGTTTTACCCTTTAAATCGATTTTTTTTTGCCTCCCTACTTAAAATCAATATTCAAATGAAAACGAAATTGTTTAAGAAAAGTTTTAATATAATTCCTTATCATTTACCAGTCAAATTTATAACTGAGACAAGATTATTAATTAAAAGGCAGTAACGTTATTACCTTAATACTGGAAAGACCTTTATTTTATTTATTTATTTATTTATTTTTTAATACTAGCCCATCATGCAATCATACAATTAATAATTAATCCGCTCCCCGCTCACTGATACCAGAAACACTTGCTCCATACTCGCAACGTAGGGGATAAAGTTGAAATGTTATTTTCATAATGTAGCCTATAAAAAATAAAATAACAGAAAATAAATAAATAAATAAAATTACAGTACAGGTTTCAAAGGGGATTAAGGCTATTGTGTGCAAACCTTTTTTCCTACCAAATGCCAAACTAATAACATTTGTCAGCATTAAAAGGTGTAATTGCTGCTTCCTGCTGTGCGAATTTTGTTTGTGATGGAAATAACACTACATGTTCAGTTATTTATCTACAGATCGATGCATTTCTTACAGATTTCTGCTCAGTCAAAATCAGATACAGATGAAGTACTGTAAGATTTACATTTGTTTGAATGCATTATTGCGACAGCGATTGCGTGTGAATGTGCTGTATCTGTTTTAAATCACGCTGTAACCCGAAAATATTCAGTAAAAGGAACAGACAAACTCCTTGAGAACTAGCCTGTAACGCTCGACTATGCCGTCAATTATAGTCTTCTGATCGAGAAGGAGATTCCATTTATGTGTATCAAGCTATAGCTTTTAAATAGATAACGAGCTATCATGGAGCCGTCTTGCTAATATATTGTATCTCGTGCTTGGAGCGGTGCTGGAGCGGCGAGTGAAAACCACGGCGCTCTCCGACATTTTAAAAAATCCGCTCCTCTTCAGGTCAGAAATATTCACTGCTCTTGCTCATACTCTGCTCGAGACAGCGTGTCTCCAAACGCGCTGGGGGAGGAGGAGCCCAAGCACACACGACAGCGGCCCTGAGTGGAGGGGCGGCCGTGTTCATTTTGTTGCGTCCATAACAAATTGTTTTTATAGTAGTGAAATATAATTTTCCACAGAATGGAGCCTATTCATAA
>NW_024879363.1:135933-141694 GCF_018340385.1 Cyprinus carpio
GTATTTACTCTAAACACGTTTTATTTCCGTGTTATCTGCTGCTTTATAGGACAACGTCCACATTTTAACAGTCAGCCATAACAAAATCTGGGCTGTGGCTCAAAACGCTGCGTACTTTAACAGCATGTTTATCTGTATGGTAACGGTGAGTTTGAACACTTTTAATCTCACCGGTTGTGAGACACGAGGAAAGCGTTAATCTTGTGTGAGTTGTGATTTCTGTGTTGCTAACATACAGCCCCGTCGATGTTTATCCCGACACATGAAACGCTTTGATTTGTTTTGACGCACTGTCAGGAAGCGTGAGTCGCAAAGTTTAAAACAACGCCGCTTTTCAAGAAGGGGTAGTTGACGCAAAAATGTTCATGGACAGTTTTTTCCTAAGATTTTAGCATATAGGTTACATTTGATAAGAGTGTCAAAATGAGAGTATATTGGGTTCTGTAGCATTTTTCACCATTTTAATCACATTGTTGTACTAGCTTATTTTAAACAGTCCTGTGGTTTGAATTCTGTCGATCTACAGTGCTATGAAAAGGTTTTTGCCCACTTCCTGTTTTTTTTTTTATTTATTTTTTTTATCGCACTTAAAGATTCAGATCATCAAACAAATTGTAATATTACACAAAGATAATCTGAGTAAATACAAAATGCAGTTTTAAATGATAATTTCATTTATTAAGAGAAAGAAGCTGTCTAAACCTACCTGGCCCTAAGTAAAAAATTAATTGCCCCCTCCTGTTAAATGTTGAAAGAACTGTGATTAAGCACATTGTTTTAGAAAGCTGAGTTTAACGTCACTACTTCACACCCAGGCCTGATTGCACCTTGAATCTGTTGAATCAAGAAATGAAGCTGTCTGGTAAAAGTGAAGCATCACTTAAAGAGCAACACGTCATGCTGCGATCTAAAGAAATTCAAGAACATATAAGTAACAAAATAGTTGACATGTATCAGTCTGGAAAGGGTTATAAAGCCAATTCTAAGGTTTTGGGACTCCAGCGAACCACGGTCAAAGAGTCATTATCCACAAATAGAGAAAACTTACCCAGGAACAGTGGTGAACCTTCCCAGGAGTGACGGCCCGCAAAAATTACTCCAGGGAACACAACGACTCATCAGGAGGTCATAAAAAGAACCAGAACAATAACTTCAAACTACAGGCCTCACTTGCCTCGGTTAAGGTCAGTGTTCATGATTCAACAATAAGAAGGGACTGGGCAAAAACTGCATCCATGGGAGAGTTCGAGGGGCAAAATCCATTGCTGACCAAAAAGAACACAAAGGCTTGTCTCACATTTGCCAAAAAATATCTTGATTATCCCCAAGACTTTTGAGCAAATATTCTGTGGACTGATGCGACAAAAGTTGAACTTTTTGGAAGGTGTGTGTCCCGTTACATCTGGTGTAAAACCAACACAGCATTTCATAAAAAGAACATCATAGCAACAGTCAGACATGATGGAGGTAGTGTGATGGTGTGCGGCTGCACCTTCCAGGACCTGGGCGGCTTCGCCATAATTGATGGAAGCATAGATTCTGCACTCTATCAAGAAATCCTGAAGGAGAATGTCGGCCGTCCAGTTTGTGACCTCAAGCACACTTGGGTTATGCAGAAGGACAATGATCCCAAACACACCAGCAGGTCCACCTCACAGATGGCTCAAAGAAAAACAAAGTAAGGTTCTGGAGTGGCCTGGAGTCAAGTCAGACTTAAATCCTGAGGATGAGATGCTGTAGCATGACCTTAAACTGTCCATTCATGCTCGAAAACCCTCAATGTGGCTGAATTAAAAAGGCAATTCTGCAAAGAAGAGTGGGACAAAATTCCTCCACAGCTGATGTAGAAGACTCAGCAGTTATCACAAGCGCTTGATTGCAGATTGTTGCTGCGAAGAGTTGAACAACCAGATATTAGATTTGGGCAAATACTTTTCATGTAGGGCCAGGTAATTTGGACAGCTTTTGCCCATAAAAAAGGCGGAAATCATTATTTCATAACAGCATTTTTAAGTATTTTCTAGTTATCTTTGTGTAATATTAAAATTTGTTTGATGATCTGAATCTAAGTGTGACAAATATGCAAAAAAAAAAAAAAAAAAGAAAAGAGGAAGGGGCAATAACCTTTTTTCACACCTCTGTATGTGTCTATAAATGTCTGTTTATAGACAGATATCTTATATTTAATCTTGACACTTTCCCCTCTCTTTTTTCTACAGGCTGCAGCAGATATTTTCTACAGGGCTTTGCTGCTGTATTCTGAGCTGTAGTATAGAATGGCGCTTGGTAGTTTCTCAGGGGAGCACATCTGTGTTAGGAGTGCCACTATCACTGTACCCTCACCTGGCATCAGCAACGGGTAAGAACAAATGGAGTGTTGCATTTATTTACATTAATACAAATTATGTGAAGACTTCAGTAGCAAAAATTCTCATTGTTTTTCTTATTTTTTGATACTTTTCTGTATGCAGACCGAAATGGAAGCTAGTTTTGGATCCGCGTTCCACGAAAGCGGTCCCTCAAGTAGCCTTCAGGTGATATTATCTGTTGCAGGCTACTTCCGAGGTCAGATAAAATCTATAAAATGGTCATTAAAAACTAAAATAGCACTAACATTACACATTATAAGGGGTCCTTATATAAGCCCTTGTGATACAGCAGTTTAAAATTCCTACAAAATAAAAGATTATCAAATGAATATTTAACATTTACATTTTGAGTGTTGTCACGTCAAACCACTATGAAAGAAATTGCTGGTGTTGAGAAATGAGCTGGATCAGCATTGATTAGCCACCAAGGGCATCCTTTGACCATTTGCCTATACTTGAGGAGTTCCAGTCGATTTGCAGCTTGTAACTGTGCTCTTTCATTTCAGCGGAAACTAATTACAAACAGCACCGTGAGAACCCCTTCAACCTCCAGCACTCCTGACCTACTCCACTTCGTGGCGGCCGATGATGGCATGGTAATCACCAGCCATCCCCCTTTTCAAAACAGCCAATCACATTTACATATCGAGGAATGGAAATCAAAGCGCCCTCCACAGTTTTGTGGGTTGGCGGTACACATAATAGCGTTTGGAAGTATTTGTCGTTGACGTACATAATAGCAAGCGTTTGGAGTAGCTTATTTGCTCTTTGGGCAGTTCTTAGCTTTTCTTTGGATTTGTGTGTTTTTTATGGTTTTGTCAATTTGTCGTTGCCATGGCATGAATATTTATTTAGTGATTATTTACAAATATGTAGACTGGTATTGTGGCTCTTAATGCCTGTTTGGTTTTTAAATTAGTTTTTTTTTTTCATATTTTTTTTTTGAATAAGAAGACCGTTATCAGAAGGTGTTTTCCTCTAGTCGATCATTTTGGACATTCACAGGAAAGCCCATATATGAGATGAGGGATGAGCTGAAGTGTTGAATCAGAAGTTACAAAAAAGTTTTACTCAAGGTGTTTTTGCTCAAAGGTATTTTTTTTTTTGTAGGATGGGGTTTGTCTAGGAGGAGTGTGTCTGATTCAGTGGCTTTTGCAATGCTCAGGGGGGTATTCCAGAAAGCACAGTTACTTAATCACATAAACCAACTGAATTACATAAACCCCAGAACTCTTGATCCAGACCTTTCTGAATTGTGGTTATGAGTTAAAAAACACAGCCAAGAGTATTAAGTTCAGACAGCTTAGAGAACGTTCCGCAGTGAACACGCATAAAAAAAACACTTGTGGAAGGGAGATCAACCGTGTGTGAGATGAGGGAATAAAATAAATTATAGTACAATTAAATAAACATTGTTATATTAGTGCTTTAAAATTAAAAACAATAAGTGTAATTTAATATTGTGTGAAATCTGTCACTGAAGCCTCATCAGTGCACTGAATATTTCTGTAGTAAACTAACCCTGAAACATAGCAACTTATTCTGTAAGCTTCTCCCAGGCAGTCTATGTCTGCTTGTATATGTGACCATGGACCACAAAACCAGACATAAAGGTCAATTTCACCAAAATTTAGATTTATACATCATCTGAGAAAGTTGAATAAATCACGCTTTCCATTATTGATTTATGGTTTGTTAGCATAGGACAATAATTGTCTGAGGATACAACTATTTGAGAAATCTAGAATCTGAGGAGTGCAAAAAAAATCAAAATACAGAAAATCACCTTTGAGTTGTCTAAATGAAGTTCTTAGCAATACATATTACTACAATCAAAAATTAGGTTTTGATATATATTTCTGGTAGGAAATTTATGTAAAATATATTCATGGAACATGATCTTTACTTAATGTTCTAATGACTTTTTGGCATAAAGAAAAAACAATAATTTTGACCCATACAATGTTTTTTTTGGCTATTGCTAAAGAAGAAATATACTAGCGACTTAAGACTGGTTTTTTTGTGGTCCAGGGCTATATCTAACTTGAGTTATCTGTTTACTTAACTTACCCGTTGTGTCACTAATTGCTTTCTGGAATACCCCAGATGACATTTTAAATGACCTTTAAAAAGTGTTTGATGCAAACTGTCTCTGTCCCTGCAGCCGCCCATTAGTACCCCTAGGTAAACTCAGACTCTGCCATCTCATTCGCTCTCTGCACTCCAGGTCCAACATGTACGTCCGCTCCGCGCCTTTTCGAGGAAAGAGGAGAGGGAAGACACAGTGTGAGTGTCAGCAGTCTTCTGTTTCCTATTCACATGTTGATCTAGTATGGTGACATAAAAAGGCGGCGGGGCCTGCGCACGGTGCTTACAGCACGAGATTGACTTTTTTCTCCATGCTCTCTTTACTGCTGAGGAGCCACGTTGTTTTGCCCCGGGCAGCCCTCCAGTTAAGCTTTGTTTGCCAGCTGTGCTGCAGCGTGTTCAGGGACCCGTCATCACCACCTGCGGGTAGAGGTCAGCCAGCCGTCCCCCTCACCTCTCCCTCAGGATGGGGCTGCCTGTCATGATCTGGTTTTTAGTTCATGTATTGATGATTTCCTGTCAGCTGGGCCGTGAACAGCCGCGCTTCGTGACCTGTTTCCTAATGCACTGTCAGGCTGTTGGCCACCACCGTACAAGTGTCTGTTGAGGAGATGAATTACACTTAAAATAGCTGGGTAGATGAAAATGAAAATTAAGCTTTTATTCACTCTCATTTGTGCTCTCTTTTCTCTTCCTTTGTCACCTCAGCACACATTCTGCAGGCGATGTGCCTTGACCTCAGGTAAGGATAGCGTTTTTACTCTAAACATTTGTCTTGCTTTCACCTTTCCCATGATGACCAGTGCTGCCAGTAGTGAGGAAGGAAGCACTTTTTGGATGCTTTTGTACTATTATGGTTTCAAACTCTCTCTACACTTCTCTGGACTCATATTTTAAGGGTGATTATTTGTCCAAAAAAAATAGAAAACACAAAAAATGAACATGAATTTGGAAAACTTACCAACTAGAACCTTTCCATCTAGAGCTGCATGTGGCAACACATGTATAATATTTTTTATTAAATCAAAATGAAACAATGCCAATCTAAATCAGTTTTGAATTTTTGTGAGAATAATAATTTTAAATTCACAGAGAAAAATACAATAGTTAATTAGAAAAATAATGTTCAAATAATGCTTAAAAGGTCTTTTTTTATTTTTATATTTGCAAAGTTATCAAATCTGTTTTTTTCTTTGCTATTGGGTGTAAAGGTATAGATTTTTTTTTTAAAGAGCTAAAATAGAGCATTTTAGCAGAAGGGTGTAAAGGTATAGATTTTTTTTTTAAAGAGCTAAAATAGAGCA
>NW_024879363.1:142681-145954 GCF_018340385.1 Cyprinus carpio
CCTGGTAAAGAAATGTAGTATCCTCTATTAGTGCTGGGGTATTGAATAACAGGAGATCAATCAAATTTCTTTTTAAATCATTATAGCAGACATATCCAATGATTTTGCACCTCGATTTTGGCCTTTCTCTAATAGTCCCTGCACTCCATATGCATTTTGTACCCCCAAGGGCTGTGTGATAGCAGGGTTTTATTTTTTTTTTAGCAATGATTACTTTTTGTGATAAATAAATGAATAATTAATCTGTGCATATTGGGGCAAACATTTTTTTATTTTTATTTTTTATATGGTGAACATTACAAACTCACACGCCACAATTCCATTGAGTTTATTAATGCAATGGCCAATCAAAGGCTTTCAGATGAGTCCGCTTTGTTGAGTGCTGAATTCTGATTTCTGTTCATATGAAGTTTCCCGTGACCATTGCTAAATAACATGTTCATACTGCATTGACAATAAAAATAGGGTTAAATCTTTTCAGCCCTATTTCTAACCTCATATAACTTGAGTCAGTGGCTTATCTCAGCGCCAAATTATCATTTGTTAACATTATTTAACAATACGTCAGGAGACAAAGTTATTCATTCATTTGCACGCTTATGTTAGTTCACAGTGCATTAATGTTAACAAACAGCTTGTCATTTGAATAATGCATTAGTGAATGCTGGAAATTAAAGCTAACTAATATTAATAAAGACTGTAGAAAGAATAACTCATTATTAGTTCATGTTAACTAAATGTAGTTAACTGTGTTAACCTTATTGTCAAAGTGGTGCTACCAAGATGTCAAAATATAAAGGGCTAATTCTTGCTTATGTTCAGGTCAGGATTGTCTTCCATCCGCATCAACCTTACCTCTCTTTGTGGAGAGAGTACAACGCTCAAGTTGAACACGCAAAAGCTTAGGGATAGATACGCGTATGTAATGAACACCATTCTTTGGGGTTCACAGGGTAGAAAAAGGGAAATGTATTGGGGCGAGACTAGGACCGGTTGAGCACATGAAAGAAGATACCAGCATAATGATTTATACAGACTATTATTTTTGGATTAGAGAGTAATTACAACCAGTAAAGAATAAGATAAAGAGTCTCTGACAGAAGGAGAGGGAGCTGGGGATGAGCCTCGAAGGGAAAAGAGATGCGATGAAGGATCGTGTGGTTACGGAGTTAAGAAATTTGTACTGAAGGAAGTTATGAGTGTGTAGGAGCAATGAGCTACTGCTACCACATCTATAGTTACCATTACAGCATGCACCTAGGAAAAGACGTTATGGAGATGCATTGCCGAAGCTGATATATCATTTTAGGACCTGGGACCGATGGCGGATCTGTAAGTTAGAGGGGAATAACCAGCTGTAAAAAATAAGCTTAGGGATTTTCATCATGGGAGTTTAGTGAGCACGGATGGTCTCGTGTTTAGAGTTGTGCGGAGCAGTTCCAATTTTTGACCCTACTGCCAATGTTTGGTGGTGACAACAATGCATTCTTGTTTCCCCCCACCAGTCGACGACAGACCAAGTGAAAGGGAATTTTATTTGACGCAACATAAAGGGGACTTTGTCTTGGATTTTTTAGTGTGCTTAATGTGATCCCAAAGAACAATTCGATCGTGTGTTATCCTGCTCAACGTATTTTAGCCAAATCACAACCCAATTGTTTGTACCCACCTATTGAGGAATCTTTTTGTCACAGGGTCGCAGCCCTGTCTGGATGGGGAAGTGTACTTCACTCTGATGCATATGTATAGTACATGTTTAACTGGAACTGATGGAAAGACTTTGATCCAAAGGACCTGGCATGAAAGAAACTATCCACCCCACCCCATCGACGCACACTCCTTAGTCATTTTGATCGTGGGACTTGGCGAAAAGATCAGTTTTATGGTCGTGCCAGCGGTATCTACCTGATATCCAGGAAACTGATGCGATGTTTAATCCATTTTCAAAGAAGACACTTTCAAATGTTCATACAAGAGTTCAGATACTATGGGAAGCGCCGATGAATCATCGTAGCTGTGCAATCAATAAATCAGACAAAATATCAGGGAAAGATCGTTATTAGGTCAAACTGCCTGAACGTGCAAGGAATTGTAGCAAATTATCAAATTTATTTAAACGTTATATTAGTCCTAAAGTTCATTACCTTACGTATACTCACTCTGCATAAACACCGCGACCTGTAGGCAATTATTAACCGTAGGGGCTGCCATAGTTTTTCGGGGGATTTGTGGGCGCCAGAGTTGGGAAAGGGGTCCCCCGATCTAGTAAAAGTTCACGGGGGAAGTTACAAAAATTGAATTCCCCTCCAGTGCACTTTCCGGTAGAAGGTTTGGGAAAAAAAGTAGGGCCGTAAAAACCGGCATCAGAAACAGTAGATTGGATTACCCGATTTATGAACGACCAAGACTGACAAGACTTTAAAAATACAGATTTTGGGTCACCTGAAAGGATCTATAACCTTAGAATGCAAAATGAAAGAAAAAAGAAATTGCTCATAGAGCTGAATAAGCCCGCTTTGTGAAGTCCAAGACAAATCAAGACCGTGATAGTCGAGACCCCCAAATCCAAAGAGGTTCGAACCAAGGAAGTCCCCCCCAAAGTTTTGGGCCCGCCCAAACTGCTGGTCCTGGTAAAGAAAGTAGATCCTCTATTAGTGCTGAAATTGAATAACAGGGATCAATCCACCTTTTTTTAAATCATTATATACATATCCAGATTGACCGATTTTGGCTTTCAATAGTCCTGCCTAGTGAAATTCTGCGATGTGTGATAGCAGGGTTTTTTTTTTTTTGGCAATGATTACTTGTGATAAATAAATGAATAATTAACTGTGCATATTGGGTCAAACATTTTTTTTTTTTTTTTTTTCAGTGGTGAGAACAACCCAAAAACATACAATTCCATTTAGTTTATTAATGCAATGGCCAATCAAAGGCTTTCAGAGAGTCGTTTTGTTTTTAGGCCATTTGCCCTTTCAAAGACGCGGACCATTTCTAAATAACATGTTCATACTGCATTGACAATAAAAATAGGATTCATCTTTCAGCCCTATTTCTAACCTCATAAAACGAGTCGGTAACACTTTACAATAAGGTGTCATTTTGTTAACATTATTTAAAACAAATAGGTACAGTTATTCATTCATTGCCGTTTATGTTAGTTCACAGGATTTAAAGTTAACAAACAACTGTATTTGAATAATGCATTAGTGAATGCTGAAATTAAAGTTTAAAAATATTAAAAAAAAATGTAGAAGGAAATTCATTATTAGT
>NW_024879363.1:146955-157058 GCF_018340385.1 Cyprinus carpio
ACTCACATTTATTGTGAAATTACTGCATTTCCGTGTCAATCCATGTTAATTGTTTCCCGCGAACAATGTGCCGTCATTTTAATTCAGCGCATGCAGCACAGCAAAAATAGACTCGGTATGTAAACGTACAGACGCACCGCTCCTGGAACGCACTGACGGACCGCAACCGCGTGAACGCTGGAATCCGTTAACATGGGTGCGTAAAAAAAAAAAAAAATAAATGCAACGCATACGCACTGCAGACGGCGTATGTGTGAAACAGGCGTAAGGTTGTTTGCAACTTGTGCAATGCGGAATTAGTTTACTGTAGGAGTTCTTCCAGTCTCAAGTACCACCTTAACGCAAAGCATCCCTTAGCTAATGCGGAAGATGCCGGGCCAAGCAATGTAGCGCAGGGGAAGAGTCGTCGTCAAACTACGTTTGAGTGCAGCACATCTCTATCAGTACTAACAAGTACATCTTATTGAACATAATTCGAATGCCGACGGCAGAATTCAAATGAGCCATTTTAATCTAGACTTAATCTAGATTTAATCTAGTCACACACACACACACACACACACAAAGAAAAACAAGTAGATAGAAAAAATAGAAAGCTAGTGTTTTTGTTTAAAGATAAATAGATCAAGTAGAATTAAAATAGAATAAAAAGTGCTAGAGTTAGAGGGTCAAGTCGTTTCTTGAAGATGGCTAAGGACACCACAAAAATCAATTTGTTCTGTAATCTAAAGTTTCTGAGTGGTTATGAATGAATGAATGAAACGCATTTGTCCTTCTCAAATTGCGCTCATGGAAAACGATTGGTGTCTTTTCCACCTGCTCTGTACGGTTTCAACTCATTTTCGTCTTGAGCAAGACATTCACATTACATGATTTGACAGATCAAAAATCACATGCATTTTATGAAGAAATGAAAGGCATTACACGTGTAAACTTTATGAACAGATGTTCATTTTGATGATTTGTTAGTTTTATTAGCTGTCACTTTCATGCATCACATGCATAGGCCCACAGTGTTTATACAGTAGCCCAATCTCATCCTGCTTGCACAAAGCGTAGTTGTTCGTTACCCCTGCAACCGCTTGGTCTTCAGCATCCCACACTGCTTCTTCCGTAAGTAAAAATGTGTAATGGTTTTCATTTCTTCATAAAATGCGTGTGGTTTTTGTTGGAATATATTCTTCTATATCTGTTTGAATCCATCATTGTCTGGCAGCGTAACTTGTTGGTAGGTGCTACAAATTAAAGAAAGACTACATACAGATAATTTATCCGAAATCATTATTTAATGACAGATTGTACACTTTATATTAGAGAACAAATGTTTGCGGTGTTCCTGCATGGCTTTGACCAACAGATGCCGCTAGCGTGCCGTAACGTTGCATTGCGCATGCGTGGATTAAGTCATTATTTCGAGAAAATAAGTCATTATTTAGAGAAAGTTTCTCATTATTACGAAAAGGTTTCTCATTATTTCAAAAAAGTTTCTCGTTATTACGAGATGTTAAATCATTATTATGACAAAGTTTAACATTCTTCGAGAAAGTTTCTCATTATATATGAGATTTTTCCCCTGAATATTAGGCTATAATATATTAACTCAAAATAATGAGAAAGTTTCTCATTATTAAAGACATAGTAAGTCGTTATTATGAGAGAAAGCTTGAATGAGAATAGGACTTCATTGGCAGAGTAAAATTGCTCTTACTGATTTTTGACTTAGCAGTCACTGACATAGGACATGGCATTAAATAAGAAAATATTGTCTGCAGCTTTCCAAGTACTTGATAAAAGTGAAACAGAAATTGTATTAAGTAAAAAAAAAAAAAAAAAAAAAAACCTGATCTCTGGAAGTTATATGAATTAACATTCAGCAAATGTTGCTTAGTTTCTGGAAGAATGCATTTTAAAGCAATAAATTAATTTATCCTATTAAGGGGCTAAGATCAATTATAAGCATCAGTTTCTTAAGATCCCATTGCCTCCTTTCAAAGTTGGCTTGACATTTTCAAAGCGATTATGATTTTGTTCATTATGAAGGAACACCTGTGAGGCTGAGTGATACATGGGATAGTGAGAAAAATGTCAGCATGAAGTATTAGTACGAAATGCCTTTCTCCAATTATTCATGAACAGTCGGCAGTAAAATGGGTTTGCTTTAAGTGATGGATGGTATCATTGCATAAAGGTGAGGATCTTAAGGCTCTCAAGACTTAGTTTAGCACACTTAAATGACTCGATGGCCGTTTGTATATATCTTTTTTATAGCTGTTTATTACAAATTAAGGAGCATGTGTTGATTTAAAAGGGAACTGGGTTGGTAAACTGAATAACATTGCAGGTTCAAATGCCATTATGGATTACTAGAACAGCCAAGCTTTCAGTATGGTCACTTTTTCAAACCTCTACCACACGGGAGCAACAATAGCATTCTATGAGGGAACTGGGGATTCTTTTTATTGCTTTGACACAAAATGCATTGAGTCATTGTAAAGGTTCTTTCAAATGTTACATGAATTATTTTTCCTAACTCCTATCCACAAATACCATCAAAAGTCTGATGTCGACACTTGGCAAGTCACATTGTAATATATTTTATTAGTGTGCTAAGATTGTTTAAAAAAATAAGTAAGTTAACAAAATAATCACTGTAGTTCACTTCAGTTATTATAAACACTGTAATTTTCCCACACATTTTGTCAAATTTGCGGTTCCCAGCGGTTACATACAGTTTTTCCAGGTTGTAAGGGAGAGATGGAGTCCCATAAACAAAAAGAAGTTAAGGGATTACAAATTTTTCCCCACAAAAAAAAAAAAAAAAAAAACTTTTTTTTAGTACAATTACCTATTGAACAGGTAACTGGCTATAATTTAGATCTGAACCAGACACTAGAACCAGAAAATATGTCTTCCTCAGAGTTTTACAGCTCAATATAGGGGAGATATCCTGATGAAATTTTTGAAAATGGCGTGATAACTTTAGAAGCAATTAAGCCACAAGCATTAGACAATTTGAAATAAATCAATATTCGCATTTAAAGAAAAAATTCTCATGAGAGGAATTTCTGAACATTATTTCCTGGCGTAAGATATCGAAAGAAGCAGATGAGTGGGGAGTTCCATATGTTCACACTTCAAAGTGTTGATATATAATTTTTTTTAATGTAGTTTCTGATTATTGCATTATAAGTTAACAACAAAAAATATTCAATAACAACGGTCTGCTAACTGAATATAGTTAAAGCATACCTTTAAATAAAACAAGGTAAACCTAAACTCTCCACATGATCATCAAGTCTAAAATTGTAAGGTGTCACTACAGCTAAAGAGATCAAACATCGAACATTACCACGAGTGAAATCTTTTCAATATGGCATTTTGTGTTCTCAAAATGGCTGCGAGAGGTATGCTAATTACTGCTAAGAATGGCCCCAAAACACTTCACAGCCTGAGGAAAATTATCACTCTAGGTTGGGCACGGCAGAAAAGTAATCGAGGATCAAACTGGCTCCTAGCTACAAGCACTAACCACTTTAAAAACGTCGATTGCTTACAAGAAATTCCCAAATCAATAATTCATGAAACTGGATCGACCACGGAATGTTAATATAAAAAGAACTTTGCAGCACTTGTTAGAGAAAGTTTTGGCTGGAATATAAAAAACACTGAGGGTGATGGAAATGCTTCATACTTTGTTTGACAAACCAAGTTTAATACTCCAGTGTACAGTACAGTATGACACACTGAAGGAGTAACAATGGCACCTATCCCTAAGTGTGTTGTATTAAAAAAAAGTTTTTAGACTGAAGAAATCTAAAGAGAAACATTTAGTCATTCCATACCTTCAACAGAGAGAGCTACTAACACTGCTTAAAATGTGATGTCCTTGCCACAATTCAAGGGATGGCCCTTTAAAAAGTGGGGAAGCAGTAGGAGAATGATTTAATACAAATAGAAGTGACAAGATAAAGATATTGGTTAATAAAACAAAGTCAAGCACCAATAGAAACTTTGAAACTGAAATAATGATAGCCCATGCTATTTTACCTACCAGTCTTCTCTTTTTACACAAGTTCATGTGGGACATTGTGCAGTGATTGTATGTAAAACAGTATTGTTGTTATTGTTCTGCTTTAAAAAATTTTATAGAAAAAGATATTCTTATTTGCTTAAAAGATGGTTGTAGACACGAATTTTTTACTTAAATACCAACAATGTTTACCCTAGAGTCTGACTTTATGAAGAGGAAGTGTATCGTTTATAATAAGATGTTAGAGAGAGAGCAGAATTTTAAAATGTAGCATAAATGAAAAAATGACACATTGAAAGTATTATGTAGAGACCCAGGGAACAAGAGGATTAGTTTCTAAATGATATGGATTTATTTTCTGGAAAAAAAAATGTACAATAGGCTCTTTTCTTGGCAGGTGGATATTCGAGACCTTTCTACTCAGTTTTTGATTGGGACTGAGTCTGGGCTATGGTAATGTATGGCTTCTAGGGAATCGGTTCATCAACAAATCCATTAAAAAACTTTATTCATAGACTTATATGACTCACGTAAACTCTAGCATGAAACTTAAACCTGATTCTGCATGGGATGCACAGGAAATTAAGTGACTTTTTTATAACATGGTTTTAGGGGTTGCCCATTTTGGCATCTGGGTTAAAAGAAAATTTGTCTGCTATATTAAATATCTCGATCCCTTTGTCCAAAATTGTCACAACAAGATGGAAGCCTCCACATTCTCTTAATAAGCAATATTCGTGGTCTATCTTGAACTGTCCACTGCACGCATTCATGGCACAAGAGAGGACACCATTAGACTTTGGGCTCAAACTTTGGAGAAGCTTATAGGTACACCCACAGACAAACACACTTTCTGTTCTAAAGTTTATATATGTGTGTGTGTGTAGTGGTGTGTGTGGGATGGTGTGTGTGTGTGGTGTGTGTGGTGTGTGTGTGTGTGTGTGGTGTGTGTGTGTATAGTCATGTTTAAGGTTCCCTGTTTGGATTATAATTGGCTATTTGTCAACAATAGCTTCTTTCAGTGCTGTTCCACTGGTTTGTATGTCAAGCTTTTCTATGGATATATTTTGACATAATCTTTACACCATGTATAGTCTTGTATATTTTGAAGAAGATAGGTTTTAAATATTTGTTTTGAGTATTGGCTGTCATTGACTCTTCAGCCGACTCTTTGAACTATGTTTTATTTAATTTTTCTATACTTATAGTTTATATATTTATTTTGTATATTAGTGACTTGCTGTTGCAAAGCTAATTGTTTGTCTGCATTATTCTGTATGTTAAACAATGTCAAAACAACAATAAAAATTGGATAAAAAAAAATCTCTCTATTTTCTTGCAAAATATATTGACTAAACTGAATGTCATACCGAATCTTTGCATTTGGTGAATGTTTTTTTGCATAAACATAAGTTATAAATAACTATCCATACAGCCAGCACTAAAAAAAAAACGTTGCTGCTTCCATTGTTTACATGTACAATCCCCATTTTTACAAAACAAACAATGCTCAGCTCAAGATCCGGGTCCCGAGTCATAAAGAATCTTAATGCAAAAAAGTAGCTCCTAGTGACAAACTTCTAAAGAAAATTGATTAGGAAATGTGAGAGTTCCTAATAACCTTTAAAGAAAGACATCCTGTTAAAGAAAAACGTAATTCAGAAAAGCAATCTTAAACCCTTAAAGGATGTCATAAGGTTCAACTTGTTAAAGAAGCCACCGGCTAGGACTTTTAAGAGGCTTACGAGTTCCTTGCAGCCAGAGGAAAAAATGGCAGTAAAGACGAGAAGGGAGAAGGAAAGTGTTGCAGTTACAATGGATGACAGGGAGTTAAAAGAAGCTATAGATTAGATCGTGCTCAGGATCATGTTTGTGCACTGATCTTATGTTAGAGAAAGCGCTACATCTCCGACAGCAGCGCAGACAATGGCAAAGTTTTGTTTTATTTTTTGCCCAGAAACTGAAGTAATCAATACGAGCCAATTATGATTATTGGCAACTTTGAAAATGCAACAACCTTGCCGTAGTGACAGTTGGCCTTTTGGGTCGCGTCACATAACCTTCTGTAAGCAGCAGTGATCACACACAACCCAATATTACCAGCACTTTCAGAACCTCTTGTTGTGTCGCAGTTTCCAGTTTGTTTCCACTGGACATTCCCACCTTGCAAGAGCTCAAAAAAAATGCATTTATGAATATAGCAGGCTTCCCTGGTGTTGTCCGAGTAATTGATGGAACCCACATCCGAATTATTGCAACAGGCGGAAGACGAAGGATGTTTGATGTTAATTGAAGAGGTTACAAACGCATAAACATTTCAAATTGTTTTCAGTGCAGAGTTTATGGATATGGTAGGACATTGTTGCAAAATAGGCCCCGGCGCAACACTTGATGCCAGGATACTGTCGGATGAGTGGCGCATGAGACATCTGTTTGAAGGACATTGTATTCCAGCAAATTTCCACTTGTTAGGGGACAGTGGTTCTCCTTGTAAAACATAGCTCCTCACACTTACTCCGTCCGTCCTGATCAGGGGTCAACATCGCTAAATTACAAGAAGGTAACAGTGACAACATACCACTTTAATAGTGTGTGGACTTCAAATTTAGAGAACAACAAATGTGTTCAGTAGTATTTGTAGGCTCAACTACTTTCCGCATAAATAACCTACCATTATGTTTTGAAAAAGTATCAACTGAATTCGTTCAGTTTCATTAACTCACAGAGCTCACAAGGAAAACACAAGCCGTAGTTGAGCGGGGTATTGGTCAACTAAAGAGGCGTTTTCTTTCAGATTTTTCATGGGAGGTTGGACTGGCACCAGGAAAGTCTGCACAGTTGATAACAGCCTGTGCAGTGCTTCAGAACATCTGTTAAAAGCTAGACAAATTTTTAGACACCTCCTCCACGGACAATCGGGCTGATGAAGGAGAATGATGACGAATAACCTCCCACAAGGGAAGGGATCTGTCCCAAAGTAGGGAATCCTTTCAGAGCCCAGTTGATTAATTTTGCATTTCATGGTAAGTTACAGTAAATGTAATATAAAAAAATCGGACCCCCCTAAACAGAAACTAGCCAACATTTTTCATACAAAGATATTATGAAGACATACAAAACCATATTATTTGTTATTAGTGTTTATTTTTGGAGTCAGCTCAATTTTTCGTTTGTAGGTCGCCCTCCTGTAGTACTATTTACTATATTCTGCTGCTTTAGAGAACAGCCAGCTCCAAATGTACGTGAAAGTGTTTTGCTCTACTAGGGGTTGTTGTTGGAAGCAGCTGCGGGTGGCAGCAGAAGGCAGGAATGAGGCGCTTCGGGGCGAGGGTCAACCATCTGCCCCCCGATGTCCGACAGGCAACATTCCTAGACTGAAGGCTCTGTGCTACCTGAAGGAAGAGAAAAAGTTAAGCTCTTGTTATTTTAAAACTAAATGTATGGCCCATTTTTTTTTCAGTTCATAGAATGCCATATAGAAATATGGAGAAGGGCCTTGCCGATGGGTAAATAAAAATGGGTCCTTATATTGTGTTTACGTGGATGTTGGTTTATTAAAATTACCATTTTTGTAGTTCCACCAGCTGAAGCAGTGACTTTCTGTGAATCGTCCTTCCCAACGCCCCCACACCCCCCACCCCCGTCCAATGGGCGTTTGATGTTGCGCTTCGTTGGTTTGTGATTGCCTGTTGCACCATTAAAAGCCACATTCCAAACCACCACTTAAATATCCAGCAATCAAGGAAATTGGAACGAGTGGAACAATTTGTTTTTTATCATTCGCAGCCAATCACTACCGTATAGGAATGAGACGCCATGGGTAAATAAAAAAAGGATTTATATTAACACATATAATGTGTGTGTGTGTTTGTAAGAGAGTGAGAGCTGGGTCAAATAGGAAAAATTTACGCATGGAAATTAAATTGAAGGATTTAGAATCGGAACTATACGTAGACAATCCACTCTTTTTTTCCTTCTTGGACAGCCACAGTCCTGCCAAAGATTGTGTCATCCATAGCAACCGGTGGTCCAACCCCGCCTCCTCACGAAGCGCGCTGTAAGCCTAAGAATCCTACGGAAAAGTTTTTAAGCTAAATTAAGAGTTTTTTCTGAGAGGATTTCTTCGACTCGTTTATGAGTGCGGCCCCTGATCTATAGAGAGTAAAAGTATAAACCTGAAGCCCACGTTGTAGTTAGGAGAAGATAAAGTAGATTTCAATCGACAGTGGATGAACTGAGGCATTAGTTGAGGCCACCTGCAGTTAACAAGCATAATCACTGAAAAGAAGCGAAAAAGCAGGGACAGAAAAAAATAAAGAGATGAGCAGAAACTCACACACAAACTCAACTTACAGCTACAAAGCATTAGATTAAACAAATATTCACCCGAGGATGAGGAACAACTGAAAAACAGAATTACAGATTTGCGTATTTGCGAAAACCGTCTGGCTTACATTAATCTTCATAGGGACAGGACACAGGGTGATAAAGTTATCATATGGCATTAGTGTTCCCGGTTAGTTTGCCACTTGGCCATGACTTTGGGTAAAAAACATGTTCATCAATGTTAAAAAAAAAAAGTGCACACTATCATTATTTAAATAATATTTTATCGGTCCTAACTGCACGCCATACATCATACCCTTTACCTTTGATAGGGATTTGGACATAGGTGATTTCCCCGCTATAGAGTATGAAAGTCTTTAAAAACAACTTTCAGTTTTGAACTTTCATTATGAAGTTGGTATTAAAGGGATACTCCATCCCAAAATGAAAATTTTGTCATTAATCACTTACCCCCATGTCGTTCCAAATGTGAAAAGCTCCGTTCATCTTCGGAACACAATTTAAGATATTTTGGATGAAAACCTGGAGGCTTGAGACTGTCCCATAGACTGCCAAGTAAATAACATTGTCAAGGTCCATAAAAGGTATGAAAGTCATCATCTGAATACTCCATCTGCCATCAGACGTGCAATCTGGGTTATATGAAGCGACGGGAACACTTTTTGTAAGCAAAGAAAACAAAAATAATGACTTTATTCAATAATTTGTTTTTCAATAATTTGCTTTATTCAATAATTTGTCAGCGGTCTCCTCTGTGTCTCTTCATATCACTGTATGCTGTGTATGCTCTTCTGTATCATCCACACCACAAGGATGCGCTGTTTTATTTCAAATCAAAGCTAAATACACATAGAAATAGCACATCCTTGTGGCGTGGATGACACAGAAGAGCATACACAGCATACAGTGATATGAAGAGACACAGAGGAGACCATTGACAAACAAATTATTGAATAAAGTTGTTATTTTTGTTGTCTCCGCTTACAAAAAGTGTATATTCAGAATCTGTGACAATATAAACTAGGTTATAAACTAGGTTAATGGATAATCAAGTAGCAAATGTTACTCTAGGAAAATAATGAGTGCACAGTAATTTTATAAAATCCTAAACTTTTAGTGAAAAAAAAAAAACATTATTTAGTGGGTAACAAATAAAGAATGAACAAGTATAGAACTAAATCTGGTAGGCCTTCACATTGCTCTTTGTATTGTTGTAAAATACATACATGAAAAACAAGTAATATATTTATATGTAAATATATATATTATAAATATATAATATATATACTATATATTACGTGCAGAATGACGCGCTTGAAGCAACACGAAGTCACAGCAGCGCTCTGCATAGAGAAGTTCAAGTGAAGAGATATTGATGCATAGTGTGTTAAATATGTGTGTTAGTTTATTGAGCCTTTTCTTTTAACAGTTTTAAATTTCAGTTACTGTGCTTGTGACTAACAATTCATAGTGCTCTCTACATCAGTGTTGTGATCTAACCAGATATCCGGTAAAAATTTACAAGAGAAACAGCACAAAACTCCTTTTATGCAAAACTTTATATTTATCTTTATTTACAGATCAAGTAAATAAAGATTTACAGATCAAGTATAACATTAGGAACATTTAATCATCTTGGAGAGAGTTTCACCGTCTTGACTGTCATAACAGAGGGACTTCAGGAGCCTGATCGAGACGGTTCGCAGCACGACGCCCGCGGCGACCA
>NW_024879364.1:0-18232 GCF_018340385.1 Cyprinus carpio
TTAATCTGGTGGAATTTTCTGAGAGCTTCCTACTTGTATCACGTGACTGTACCTGACTGCTGCAGGGATCATTGAGGCATCGATAGTGTTGCCATTCGAACACACCAGTTCCTGGTCCAAGGACATGAACGGCTCTAAGTAGAACATGGCTGTGTGACGCAGCATGATATCTTGAGTTATTTGACAGACAGCATTATCTAACTGACTTGACACTGTTCTTTATCGATGTTTCTTCCTTTGTTAGACCGCAGCTGACAGGACAGAACTCCAGTATAAGAGTCCTCAGTGTGTTGATCAAGTCACACATCTAACCACATCTAGAGTGGGATACATCTTGAAGAAAAACTTATGTCTGAACAGACCGATCTCCGGCCCTTCTATGTTCCATTTTTTCAGGACTGATATCGGCCTGTCCCTGGACACGCTGTTTGGAAAAGCACCTTTATCTTTTATTCAGGCAGGGTATATGCTCCAACATCGGAAAAGGTGCCGTTAGCACCTATAAAGTTAGTCCTGCCAACATTGTGGAATAAACCATATAGTTTTTTTTTTTGTCCCCTAGTTTTTTCATTTTTAGGGTGGGGAAATGTTTTCAGATAAAAATGTCAGTGTTGTGTGTTTTTAAAACTTAACATTTGGACGAATTGAATAGATATAATAACCCCAGCTCCATTGGCCCTATATGTGGACTTAATTTTTTTTTTTTTTTTTTTTGTGCGTTTTCCTTACCTGTTTCTTACTTTCCTTAAAAATAAAACAACTGATATAGATTTTCTTGGAATTACCAAAAAAAAAAAAAATGTCATTCATCCAATTAAAAAAAATGCAGCTTCCGCGGTGAATGATTTCAACATCTCTATTTTTTTCACTTGAGGCCAATGAAAAATACATAACGCCTAACTTACAATATTTTCCATCGTCGATGAAAACTATAAAAAGAAATTTCATTAATGATAAGTGTTGTTTTGATTAAACTCTATTCCTCTATTTTGTTTGGATCAACACATAGAATTTAAATTAACCGCTCGACCTCTTCTTCAA
This sequence comes from Cyprinus carpio, assembly GCF_018340385.1. NCBI lineage: Eukaryota > Metazoa > Chordata > Actinopteri > Cypriniformes > Cyprinidae > Cyprinus > Cyprinus carpio. The sequence goes on from NW_024879364.1 coordinate 1,042, forward strand.
CATGCAACACCACATATACCTTTGTGCCCCCAGTTATTAAAATTTTTGTTTCAACACCTTCTCTCACCGATGACTAGAACATATTGTTTAGGCCAATTATTTACTTTCTACAGCTGGCTCAAAGTTATAAAAAAACTAGATTGAATCATTACCCTTCTTTTTTTTAATGGGATGAAAATGACACATTTGTTTTCAGTGTATCTTTAAAACTTCCTGGTTACAGTAAGCCTAAGCTCTGTTCAACAGGGTTTCCGCGCGGGCATTAAAACCGTCATTTAACATGGATTTTGCGAATAGATTGAAGGACCATTAAAAAACGTCATTCAGTTTATTCGCTACCTGCCTATTTTCTTTTTAAATGGTTTTGACACCCCTGCACCCCACCATATTACCCAGTTTACCTTTTGAATATAGCCGCCCTCATAATTAATAACTCTTTTAATTTGCTGTCGCAAAATTGTACATTGGTGTGATAACAGAACAGTTTGGTAATCGGGCTTGGTTCGTGCGCAAATGTTTGGACAGCGGCGGATGGAGTAAACACTGAAGAAAGCAGAGAATGTTACAATTTTTGTAAAGTACAAGAAAGAAATTGTGTGTAGTTTAATTTTGGACCGAGACATGATCTCTGATTTATTACATGCGGGCCGTAAGATGACGATGGATAATGAATAATGTTTTGACACGTAATAGGTCGCACTGTGAGGAGAATCACGTGTGAGAAATCAAAATAAATGACCCGCAAACTGCACAGGACAAACACTCATAGGTAACAACCATACTGCTTGTAAAAATCGAGAGTTTTATATAGCATATGATGTAGCCTAGTTAAGCAAGATTATGAGACGATCAAGCGAGTGCTGATTCACGAGTATAGGCACGATTTGCAGATTTGACAGTTCGATACACACACACCACACACACACCACACAACACCACACTAACACACACACCCACCCACACCAACATCACACAACACACACACCATCATTTGGCCGTTCAGAAAGTTTGGACATTTCAATTACTTTTTTGTGAAATATTATAAATACGTTTCTTTCATCAAGGCTGCATTTATGTAATTTTGTGAAATATTATTGCAATTTAAAATAACAGTTTTATATTTTAATATACTTTAAAATATAATTTATTCCTGTGAAACAAAGCATGAATTTGTCAGCAGTATGTTTTTTACTAACGTCCGTTCCTTCAGAATTCAAATCATAATATGCTGATTTATATCAGTGCTGGAAACACATTTCGATGCTTCATATTGTTTGGAAACCTGTGATACTTTTTTTCGGATTCATTGGTAAATAAAAAAGTTAAAGGAACAGTGTTTATTCAAAATAGAAATTTATTGTGTACATATACCACTACTATTCAAAAGTTGGGGTCATTAAATTGTTTCTTCTTTCTTAACTTCTTTTTTTGTACTTTCTTTTTTAAGAAATTAATACTTTTTATCCAGCATAGTATGTCGTTAAATGGATAAAAAGTGATAGTAAAGACATATATGTTAGAAAAGATTAAATTTTAAAATAAATGCTATTCTTTTTAGTCCTTTTAGTCATCCAATAATCAAAAAAAAAAATCAGAGTCCTTCAATCAGAATTAGAACAGGCACTACAGAATGGCGACACCCGATTAGTGCAGATATGTAGTGGATAGGGAGTGGTTTGTGTTCTTGTGGACTTGTGCACAACATCATCAGTTTGTCACCCAAGTACACTTCCAAGTTCAAAGTTCACTTATAGACACAGTTACAGTTTCAAATCCCCGGAGTTGTTCTTCTGCACCCCTTTTATCAAGGATGCATCCAGAGGTGGACTCTGTGTGCGTGAACTTGAGCAAACGTCTCTTTAATGCGCGCAACACTATAACCTCAACAAAAATTCACAACGAGAGCAGTACCGACTCGGCTCGGCATGGCTCAGTACGGCACAGCTCGGCTTGGTTTGCATTTCCACTGCAGTTTAGTATTGCTTTAGAGTGGGCGGGATTATTCACATGTCGTATAGTTGCGCTGCCTCTACTGCTGCAGCTCCTGAAAAAATTTTCATTCCACGCTGCCCCATCAAGCTCTCGCTGAATCCGCTCCTCTGCTATCAACAAAGACGGAAACGTCTGTACTTCCCTCAACAGACACGCGAAAACAGACACTGTTTGGTTGTTAAAAAACAAGTGTTGTAGTGCTCGTTCAAAAACAATTTCGTTCAAATCCTTCGTTGGGCTGTGCGTGATTTAAATCTGACGGTTCTGGTGTGTTTGTGCCGCAAGGTCAGTGTTCGCAGGTCATTAAACAATTCTTCTTACCAACCATGATTCTCTGATTAGTGGACTGTGATTATTGACAGCGTAGTTTAATCAGCAGAGTTTACACGTGTGCTGCTGAAAAAGATGCGACTGAAAAAAAGTGGATAGGGACCAGCTCGCCGGCACTTGCCCACCAAGGAAACCCGCGATTGTGGACGTGAAACCCCACCTTTCTCTGCCAGAAAAACCGAGCTACATCACCTGGTCGGTCAGTTCCCGATGTGTTCATCTGCGAATTCCGGCAGGACAGCAGTGCTCCAACATGACACCCCCACAGGGGTCATCGTTAGCAATGGCCCTATCGGATCCTGAGGCTCGTCGCTGTATGAGACAGAAATTCCAGAAACTGTTGAAGTTAGGGGTGATTAAACCATCGCGCAGCCCATGGTCCAGCCCTATTGTTCTGGTTCCCAACCAGATGGCACCCTCTGCTTCCGCAACGACTTCCGACGTCTCAATGAGGTTTCAGAGTTCGACGGTTACCCAATACCCCGGGTGGATGAATTCCTGGAACGCATGGGAAGGGCCCGGTACATTTCTACGCTGGACATCACCAAGGGTTATTGGCAGGTACCACTTTCTGAAAATGCAAAACCTGAAACTGCTTTCTCCACTCCTAGTGGCCACTGGCAGGACCCTTCCCTTCGGCCTACACGGGGCCCCAGGCATGTTCCAGAGTTTCATGGATTTCCTGTTATGGCCGCAACAACAGTATGCTGCTGCCTACCTGGATGATGTAGTGATCCACTCGGAGCGTTGGGAGGACCAGCTGAAGCTGAGATCTAAGGTGTTTTCTCCCCTTGCATTCCAGAAACCAGTGCGTGACCAGTAAGCCCGAATGGAGATGCCGCCACTGGAACTCACTCACGGAGAACACCGACTCACCTCAGCACCAACTCCCCTCACTTGGACACTTGATCTGTGAATATATCCACCCTCCGGGTTATCTATTTGAGCTCTCCTTGTCGTGTGTTCCTTCTACCCCGTGACAATATCTTGACATTTTTTTGCCACTTGATGCAACTGAACAATTTAAATATAAAATCCTGCTTGAGTATTTGAAATTCGAAGAGGCCTTATTAATAGCAGACCTTCCCAGAAAATCTGTTATCTGTACCCCCAGCCCAATGCAATCCCTAAAGAGCATTATGGCCCGCCTCTTTGGGTTTGGTTACAGAAAATTTTTGATTTTAAGGGACGGCCCAAAAATATTCAAAAGTGGAGACATTGGGCCCTTTTCGGAGGTTTGCCCCAGAGCCCAAATTTGGGTAGGTATGCTTGATCAGTTGGGAAAAGGGGGTTCTGAATTGCAATGGGCTGCATGTGGAAAGGGGATCAGCCCAAAAACCCCTCCATGTTTAAAGGCTAACTTAAAAAGGTTTTGTTCCCCCCCTTAAAAAATCCCTGCCAAATTTTCCTTTTGTTTTTTCCCCACGGGCTTGAGTTCAATTTTCCAGGTGCAACCCACTGACAGTACTCAAAACCAGGGGACCAAGGGAGTGTGGTCACAAAAAGGGGCTCCACGACAGGGTGCACCCCTTTTTCAAAAAAACACCCATTCTCCCTTGTGTAACTTTTTTTTTACCAACACTCCGCTGCCAAACCCAAATTTTAAAGCCCTGAAAAGAATTTTTTACTGGGACAAAAATCACCACTTTTTAAAAATTTCCCAATTTCCCACTCATTAAACCCAAAGTGAGCCCCAAGACTAACGGGTTTTAAGGTGAATAAGAGTTTTGGGAGTTGGGGGGGAAAAATATCGGCCCCAATTCCCAATTCAATTCAGTTAAATTTTTTTGTATAGCGCTTTTTACAAAAAATCATTACAAACAATTTTAAACAGAAAATTAATTTTCTAAAATTTTAGTAGTAGCTTATCAGTATGACTGCAGTTCATGTGCAATAGCAAAATTTCAGAAAAATAAATAAAAAAAAAAAAAAAACAGCCGTTAACACTATTAACCCCAAATTAAATGCAATAAAAACTTATAGCAAAAATGGGTATTCTGTTTTTGTCTTGGTTGATCATCTGAGGCCCTTGGGGGGGCCCTGGAAATACCCTTTTTCTCAGGTGTTCGGGAAACCCCAAAATGGAGTTTGTTTTAAAACCCCTTTTACCACGGGAGAAAATTTCCCGTGGCAAGCGGAAACAAATAGAAAAACCAAAATTTAGCAAGCTTCTTTTCCCAAAGCCAAAAAAAATTAATTTCTTTTAAAAACCCAACCCAAAGAATAATAACCCCCTTTTGGGATCAGATATAACCCCGCCCAAAAATTTAAATGAATGCATTATTGAAGGCTGGCCAAAGAGGTTTTTTTTTAAAAATCTAGTTTTTAAACGAGAGAGTGTGTCTGAGCCCCAAAACCTTACCCAGGGGGGGCTATTCCGGGATTTTGGGAGCCAAATGAAAAAACCCCCTTACCTCCTTTAGTGGACCTACCCTTTTAGGTACTAGAAAAAAAGTCCACGTTTTGTGCCCCTTTAGGGACCCGTGATGGGTTTGTGCGTGGTAAAAGATGTTGGGGTACCCAGGACTAAGTTTTTAAAAAGGGGCCTTAAAAGAAGTAAAAATATTTTGAAACTGAAAACGGACTTAATGGTAGCCAGTGCAGGGCCTGTTAGTATTGGGGGAAATATGATTTTTTTCTTGACCTGGAAAAGGACTCTGGGCCCCTGCCTTTTGGACTACCTGTAGTTTGGTTTATTGAGGTGCAGGAAACCCACCTACCCGTGCATTACAAAGTCCAGTCTAGAGGTCAGGAATGCAGAACTAGCTTTCGCATCAGGAACGGAAACCATGTTTCGAGCTTGGCAATTTTTTCTAAGATGGAAGAATGCGGGTTTTTGAAATGGGAAATATGATTTTCAAAAGACAAGTTACTGTCTAATATAACCCCCCTTTTTTTTACAGTAGGGAAAAGAACAGTACATCCTTTCTTTTGAAAATTTGTAATCTACGGATTCTGTGAAATTTGTTTCTGGCCCCAATAAGAAATATCTCGTCTTACTGAATTTTAATAGGAAAAAAATTATTGGTCTCCAATTTTTTTACTTTTTTTAAAAACCCCTCTGTTACTTAAAGATAATTTAAAATTTTCCCCTGGTTTTTGTTGAGAAAATTAGTTGAGTTAATCCATAACAGTGGAAATTTAACCCCGTATTTTCAATGAATTCCCAAGGGGGAAACATGAAAATATTGAAAATAGCAAGGACCTAGGACAGACCCGTGGCCTCCATATTTTACGGGGTGAAAATGGGGTGACCCCCCCTTTTAAAAAACAAATTGGTAGCGATGGGACAGGTAGGTTTAAAAACCACCCTTAAAGCCTCCCCGGGTACCTGTATTTTTTGTAATCAAATCTATGAGTATGCGGGGATCTAGGTTTCAAACGCCGCAAAAGATAAATTTAAAATAGCAAGGATCACCCTTTGGGTTGATGAAAGAACCCAAGTCATTTGTAATTTTAAAAAGTGCATTTTCTGATTCATTTTCAAGTAAAAATTTTAAAAAACCCATTGGAAAATTGCAAGGGCAAACACCGACTGTCTTCCCGGACTCAACAGCAATCAGTCAAGATGAAAGATTTGAGGGCCCTCAAGTAAGTCAAACCTATCCCCAAACCCCCTGCCGAGGTGGTAGCCAAGTCCTTCAAAAATCAAAAAAAAAGGGTTTTGGGCATAAGGGAAAGATACATTAGGGTTAATTTCGTTTTTGGTTTGATGGCTCAGAATGTCCCACCCCTGTTATGTGGGCACAGAAAGTTTAAAGTTTAAAAGGGGCAGACTGAAAACCCTTTTTTTGAGAAAAAGTAGGGTTTACCTAAAAGTCTTTCCCAGGGTTAAGACTACCCTTCCCTCGCCCCCGAATTAATTCTCGACAAGCCAATCGGAAGACCCTTCTTAACAGCCCAGTTGAATCAGACAATAAAAAGAGAGCTTTATTGGGGGCCGTCTTTTTATTATATGGTTGGAGCATAGAATACAACTAAATCAGTGTAGTGGTATTTGAATTTTATTAGAATGATACAGATATGCTGCAATCAATAATAAAAAATAATAGTAATATCGTGTATATAAAAATGGGAAAATGTAGCAACACTTTAAAACCCGGACCTAACGTTATTAATCCCCCTTTGGATGGTGCTGTGAACCCAGAAAATTTGGGAATTGGGCTTGGTTGTTTTTGGGTTTTTTTTGCGACGGTACAAAACAGTGATTGTAGTTATCTCCCCATGTTTGATAACGCTGTTTTTATTCCAGGCAAGGGACCAAAAAACATCACGCAAAATCTAGAGCGAGTGATGGTATTTTCTTCGTTCTGGTGTGAAAAACCCTAACACCCGGGAAAGTATCCCTTTTTTAAAGGTTGTTACTGTTCATTAAAACGGCCTTTAAAAAAAAAAAGGGAGAGTTTGCTTGTCATATTTAAAAGGGAAAAATACTACAGTTTAAGATAATCCGAGTAGGGGCCCATATGTGAAGGGGGCGACTTTACGTTATCAAATATGCCCGCGTTCCTTTTCAGAATTACCGGACTTTTGGGGCCCCCCGTCCTCAGGAGTTAACCCCCCGGTCGAACTTTTGAAAATCCGAACTTTACAATTGATTTTTGGGGAAACGGCCTCAGAGTTTTGGACGGGGGTCCAAAAACTGCACATGCGCACTGGCTGGTCTAGCCCGAAAAATGGTTTTTAAACTATTTGAGCAAAAAAAACAATATTTTTGGTCGGTTCTTTTTTAAAATTTCATTGGGGGATTTCAAAATTTAAATGAATCTTTAAACTTGGCCAAAAAGTTTGGAGAATTTGGGTGTTTTTTCCCCCTTAAAAAATAGGAAACGCCCCTTGCATGCCCCCCGGGGGCATTTCAAAGATGGGCCCCCCGGGGGTGACCTGACTTGTCTTAAAACTGTACACACTTCATTTAAAAACACTATTTTTCAATCAGAGGTCATGATCACTACTATTTAAAAATTTACCCAAAATTAATTTTTCTAAAAGTAGGGTTTAATAAATGTACATTTAGCTTGAGTAACGGTTCATAATCAAAAGGGGTTAAGGTCTCACCCTGTTTTTTTGGTTGACAAACCTTTGTTGTTTTTAAATGGAAAATTTCCCCTTTTTAGTTTAACCAGTCAAGTGCACTTAACAATGTTCTGAAAAGCTCAAAGTTGGCGTACCCCAATTTTTCCAAGTAAAAGCTAACTTTAGTCAAAATTTTAAATGGTCACGGATTTTCAGTAACACAGATTAAAAGGGTTTTTTTTAAAAACCCCAAAAAACCGAGTAGGGAGAATTAAATTTTAAATGCTCCCAAAAAATAAAAATAAAAATTTTCCCAAAACATCAGAAAGCTACATAATGCTGGGAAAAGGAAGGGGGGGGCACTCAGCAATACAGGGGTAAACTGGCTCCCGAAAAAACCCCCCGCATTTTGCAACTCTTCCCCTTTAAAGGGGGCCTAACAAACCCGAGGTTCTGCCAAAAACCCCCCCTGTTAACCTTGATTACTTATAGATTGTATTGCATCCCACTTGGGAGTCCTTTTGATTAAATTTAGTTCATGAAAAAACAGGTACAATGTTACGTTCCCCTCCTAAAACTGTTGAGCTCCCGAGGCGTGCTGGGGAGAGCTAAAGTTCACAAGCAGGGGAGTTTTGTGATCGTTTTTGCAAGTGTGACATCAACATTTTACACAATCACTTTATTTAGTTTTTTACATTTAATGCTAAAAAAGTAATCGGTTGAGTGCGGTTTTTTAAGTCCCCAAACTTCAAATCGATTTTTTTTTTTTAGGGCCGGAAATGAACAAAAAAGGTGCTGTAGCCCGTGTTTTTTATTCATGGGAGGTGAGAATTTTGCAAATTGTTAAAATTGTGATGTATATAAAAAAACAGGCGAAGATTCGAAAAAAACAACAATCGTTAAGGTGGTTCCCCCGAGTCAAAATCTTTTTTTTAAGACAAATTTTATTTATCACCCTTTTTTTATTAAAAAATTTGCAGATTGTTTAAATTTAAGGATAGCTATGTTAAAAAAAAGGCAAAAAAAAAGCAAATTTTGTGAGAGAAAAAAAGTTCCCGGAAGATTTTTTCAGAGAGGGAGCCCTCTCGGAAACCACACATCTTGAAACCCCGGCTTTTATATGTTATGAAAAAAAAGAAACAAAAAATTTGCATTTGGGGGTTTGGTTTTTAGGATGTGCATTAAGTTAAGTCATTTATTTTGTCTTTAGGGGTGTCTGGTGTTGGAAAAGGAAAGGGGAGTCCCGGTTTTTTCTGATTTTAAAATAAAAAAGAGAGACAGAATGAAATGGGATTTTAAATGACACTTGCTGGCCAAATAAAAGGAGATTTCAGAAAGATCTGTACAGTGGGAAAAATTTTTAGGGGGTTTAGAGAAGACTGAGCTGGAAAATGTACAGGGATCTCACATTTAAAAACAAACAGAAAACAGATGCTGGGGTTTTTAAATACACCCTCAGCAAAGAATCGGCCAAAAAATCTTCCAATTTTTACTGGTCATGGTGATTTATTTAAATTTAAAAAACTACTATGTTTAAAATTTTGTATTTAAAATTTAAATATACTGCTGTGAAAAAGGGGAAATTAAAAGATCCCAAAATTTTAAAAAAAACATTTTTTAAAAAAAGGGGGGAAAAAGCCGGGCGGGAATTGTTTTTTTATTTTTAAAAAAAATCCTCCTGCATCTGTTGGGTTTTTTGTTTTTAAAGGGGTTTCCCGCGTGAACGAGATGAAATAAAGAGAAAAAATAGCGAAGGAGGGAGAATCTGTCTTTTTAAATTTTTTTTTTTTTTTATTTTTATTTTTAAAACATGGCATTTTAATTTGATGACCACAACACTGAAACACCAAAAGATCATAGGGATCTGGGGAAAAATTATTGGGAAATGTGATGGAGATTCCCAGACAGATGAAAGTGAATCATGTTTCGCCCGACTCGGAGAATATAAAATTAAAGTTGTCCACACACAGCATAAAGAATTCAATTATTTTATTGGTGTATAAATTTTAGAGGGTTTTTTATTTACATTCCTTTATGCTTTTTCAGAAAGCCCTTTTAAACCCAAAACGACTTAAATGCATTTTCCCGGAACAAGTTTTTACCTAAAATGTGTTCCTGGGAATTAACCCCCCCAACCTTTTGGGGCTGCTAATGCAATGCTCTACCACTGAGCCACAGGAAAAATGGGCCTTTAAACCATGAGGAAAAAGTTCCAAAAAAATTTTAAAAAAAGTTTTAACAGAAAAAGTGTTATTTTCCTTTGAACAATCTGTTTAAATTCTGGGGTCCCATCAAACTGTTTTTAAAAAGGGTTTGTGTCTTTATCAGATAAAACAATGATGACCAAAGTAGGGAAAAGTTTTAAAAACCCCCTTTAAGGAATCAAAATTAAAATTAATAAATGATTTAAAAAAACTAATATTAAAAGAAAAGTAAATAAATATAATTAAACTCTTTTCTTTATCATTGCCCATTCCCGGTCTGTCTTCGGGCTTATAGGGAGGAATATGTGCTGGTTTTGTGTTGTTGTGCTTGGGGTTTTTGCAAATGGGCTTGGGTTTTACTGGTTTCGCAGGAGATATATTAACATGATGTTATCACCCCCCCTTTATATGGTCAGTTTTAAAAATAAATTTAAAAAAAGTTAGCGCTGTTGAGGGGGTGAATTTTTCAATAAAAAGAAAGGAAATTTTTGTCCCGATAAATTAATAAAAAGGGTATCTCTCCCTTTGCTTGTTTTGCACTTCTTTCAATCATTTGACATGGGTTTTTCTTTCCAAAATTTAAGACCCTAAAGAGAAAAGGTGAAAGGGGGAAAAATAAGTTTTAAAAACCAAAAAATAATTTTTCAAGCAAATGAAAAAGTTTCTCAGGGGGGGTTTTTTTGAGAGAATGCAAAAATATTTATTTTTTTTTTCCCTTCCTGTTTAATTTTTTTTGTTTTATTTATTTATTTATATTTTTTACAATCACCATGTCCCTTTAGGTGCTCTGTAATTTTAAATGAAAGTAGAAAAATGGGCCATTCAATTTAGATGGCTGGATGTAACTACAGTTAGGTCTGTACTAGTGTCTGTCGGCCATTAAAATAATGAAGATTACATAATAAGAATACAGAATAATAATAAAAGTTAATGATAAATTAAGAATTATTTAAATGCTTGATGTGGGAATATTTGCTTGTTCAGCTCTTCTGGAACTTGTTTCGCAACCAGAACAGTGGACAGTAGGTAGCCACGCCCCCCACAAGAGCAGAGAGGATAATCGGATCGCCAGGCTCAGTAAAACCACAACATTGGGGACAGAATCTGAGGAATAAAAAAAATCAAACTGAGATTCAGATCAACTCACAGACTAATAAACTAATAGAACCATAGACTTACCTTCAGATGTGTGACAGGGTTGCGTGATGTCCAGATGTTGAGTCCTGTGTTGATTGATGGGATTGTGAGCAACAAGCTGTAGGTGTTTTTTCTGCTATTCCCCTCCAGCATGTAGAGAGAGACTGAGGGTGAGACAGGGGAAAAAACTGATGCTGGAAAATAAACTGTTTCCTTTTTACCAGGGAAGGGAGTCACACACCCAAATTCACCCCCTGAAAAACACCAAGGGAAAAAATTTTGATTATGATGATGATGATGAAGAAAAAGTTTTTTTTGGGAATGTTGGAACAGGCAGACAAGCTGGAAAACATTGTAATTAAAAGAAATATGAACCCAAAACAAAAAATTCTTATTTTAGTATAGTAAATGACAAAAATGGCTCTATTGTTGGGTTTTTTTGTAAGCGCCTCACTGGACCTTTATTTGAAAGGGTGAGTTTAGATACAAAATTTTTGGTTAAACAAAAACACACAAATGCCCCCAAATGCTGTTGGGGTTTAAAATAATTGTTTTGAACCTAAATATTCATTTAATAAAAAATGAATATGTGGTTTTGGACAAAAGAATCTTAACGCACCGTTTGAAAAGGAAAAATGGAAAGTTTTGATGACGTTTTGCTCCAATTATCTTAGTTTTTAAAATCCATTTCTTCTCTCCCCTCTTTCTCCCACCCACACCCCAAACACACACAAAACCACACCACACAACCCCACACACAAAAAGTTTAAAAATTTTAAACTAAAAAGGTTTTTTTAAACTTTAACTGGATTTCTAGTGGGAAAATTCTTCTGTTTTATCATTTAATAAATGAAAGATAACCCGGGCTGGGTTAAATATTAGAAGGGAAATTTTTTGTGGGTGAATTACTTTTTTGGTAAAATACGTCTAAGTGGGCACACACACACACACAACAAAAAATATATATAAATTATATTATAAACCCGTTCTTAGTTTTTTTTGCAGGAAAACTAAAATAAAAGTTCCAAATCTCTACCATCTACCTGAAACAGTTTTTAAAATGAAAAATTTTTTCGGGGGGGGGGGGTTTAAACAGCTCTTCTTTTGAGGGCAAATTGAAACCCCCTTTTGTTTGATTTTTTGGGGGTCAAAAAAGCTAGTGGGGCACAATGGGGGGGACTTTTAGAGGTTTTGGTTTTGATTTTTAGATGAGGGGTTTTTCCTGTTTCCCGGTACTATGAACACTTTTTTGATTCTTTTAAGTACGGAAAAAAAAAAAAAACGATGAGAAACCCCTGGTTTAAAAATCACTAAGGGCATTTCTAAAAGATTTTGTTTTGGAGGGTTTCCCTTGGGGTGACTTTTTGGGCCCAAAATTCTGAAATGGGCCCCAACTATTGGCATGGCGAGACGGGTAAAAAAACCAAACACCATTTTTTCCCTTTTTTTTTTTTAGAAAAATCAAACTATGAAAAACAGAAATATTACTATTTAAATCCTAATATGGGGAAAATAGCCATAAATTTAATTTTTTTTTTAGGTGAGCTCTGGCGGAAGGGTTTGGGCCCAAACCAAAAAAAACAAAAAACAATTTTATCTGTTTTGGGTAGCCATGGGCTGGTTCGCCCGTAAAAGTAAAAATTTTAGCGAAATAGGGTGGGTTGGGTTAGCTGAAAGAGTACATAGAAGGTTTTTAAAATCAAAGATTAAACAGTTAATAGATTATTAGTCCCTTTCAGAAATAATGACTGTTGGGCTTTTTTAATTACAGTTCAGGTCTGGTTTTTGTGTTGAGTTTTTTCTCCGTTTCAAAAGGGGTTACTTTTTAGCCGTTATCCGTCCCCACTATTTTTGCGAAACCGGGGGCCCGGCAAAATGTGATTTTTTTGCTCGGCCACTATGACGATGATGCAAATTTTTTGTACATTTTTCCGAATTTTTTTGGGGTTTCGGTGCATCCCCCTCCCCTATGCAGTAAAATGACATTCAGACAAAAGGGGCAGGGATCAAAAATAGCATCCTATTGAATAAAGTTAAAAAAGTACATTTTAGGGGTTTAGTTAAAAAACAACCCTTTTAAATTCGAAAGTGAAAAAACCCTTCAAAAGCAACAAAATATCAGGGAAAAAAACTTCTAAAAAAAAAAAAATGGAAAAAATTTAAAAATTAAAAGAAAACAAAAAAGGGAATAGTGCAAAGAAAAAGTAAGGGTGTGAGTTTTTGTCCTGTGGAGCTGTAAAAATCAATTTCCCGTGATCCCTAAATTTAAAATGTTTTTTTGGGGGTTTTAAACACAGCGTCTTCTTTTATTTCTGCAAGGAAAAACAGATTCAGTCAATAATGTGCGGGTTCGATAAAAATATAATAATAACAGACCCGCCTTTAAACAAGACCTTTCAATGTTTCTGTAGTGTGCACTAAAATCTGTTTTTATTTTTTTAAAGTGCAAAGCTGATTCTTTGAAGCAGCTGAAGGAAATCATCTCGTCCATCACATGACTTTTTAAGCAGTTAAATCATCAAACAGATTATTTAAGTTCTGAAGGTTTGTCTGCTGTGCTAAGAACGACTGTCTTTCACACCAAAGTACTTGTTGCAGCTTGTCTGCAAAGCAACCAATGGCCAGTAAAAGCTGCACTTCATTTCGATGATCTGAACCGCAGAGCAGCTGCAGCTCGAGACCAACTTCAGCACAGGTAACAAGATTTAACCACTGTCCTACTTTTTTCAATACAAATCTAATAATAAAGACTTACAGTATAATAACAGTCTAGTCTATAATCATTAAGATACCAGATTAAAACATTTTAGGATGAACTAGCACTTTAAAGTAGACTTTTCAATTTCTATTTGCTGCGACGTTTTGATGATTTGATTTTGGATTGTAAATGAAAATAGCCCTGAAAAGTAAAACACTTACCACTGTGGAAGAAAACTGTAGGCTTTAGGTAATAGAATTAATAAAAAAAGCATGCTAAACTCTGCTTTTGATGTTCTCCTAGTACAGAGAGCAATGCGGATGACGGTTTGCCGCTATAGATCACCCAGTCTGTTCACTGACCACCTGACGCTGCAAACTTCATCAGGAACTAAATGAACCGCAACAAAACAGTTCAGGACCATATTCCCGTTGTTTCGTGGTGATTACACAAGGCTGAATCAGGTCTGTCCTCTCCTCTGCTTGGACTGCATCAAATAATACAGACTGTTAAAACAACCAAAGCTTGCAGTCTATGTATAAAGCGTGACCCTGGAGCCAAAAAAGCAGGTGTCTTTAAGTCGCTGGGGTCTATTTTAGCATAGCTAAAAAACATGTATGGGTCCAAATTATATTTCCTTTTATGCCCAAAAATCATTAGGATATTAAAATCAGGTCTGTAGTTGTTCCATGAAGATATTTTGTAAATCCCTACTGTAAATATATAAAAACTTAATTTTGCGTTAAGTAATATGCGTACTAAGAACTTCATTTTGAAACCTTTAAAGATGATTTTCTCAGTATTTTTATTTTTTTGACCCTTCAGCTTCCAGAATTTTCAACTAGTTGTATTCTGGCCAAATATTATGAGCTAAGAAACAATACTCAATGGAAAGCGTATTTATTCAGCTTTCAGATGGTATGTAAATCTCTATTTCAAAAAAAATAAAAAAGGACACTTAAGACTGGTTTTGTGTTCCAGGGTCACAAATGTGGGCATCTGTAATGAATGAATTTTTCTGCTTCTGTAATGAATGAATATTTCTGCTAAATTTGTAGTTAAAAATTGTTCTATGACCGTTTTATGCATTTCAGTGCAGGTGGAGCAGCTCAAGACTGAAGCTACAATCAACGAGCTCCACAGCAGTCAAGAAATCAACACTTATGTAGAATAAAAAGGTAGGCCCTGATCTGTAATGGCAAAAAAAAAACAATGAGCCATTAGTGCAACTGAAACTATCAGTCGATATCCAAACAAACACTAATACATCGTTGTGCAAATAAACCTGAGTTTATCCGAGCACTGACCATACCTGCACGTGTGTGACAGAGTTGAGTGATGTCCAGATGTTGAGTCTGGTTGATGACGGGATGGTTGAGCACACAGCCGTAGGTGTTGTTATCCTGATATTCCACTCAGAGGTAGAGAGAGACGGATCTGAGCATCAGACCACTGAGGGGACACTAACTGTTTCCTTTGTACGGAGAGAGTCACAGAACCAACATTCACCACTCTGAAACAAACCAAGGAACAATTTTGCTGTGAAGTTCAGATGACGACGATGAAGCACATTGTGATAGTTTTCTCGAGTAAGTTAGGGGGTGAACGATGAGCTGGAAAATGAGGAGAATAAACAAATATGGGTGAATGTATTATTTTCGGTGTAGTTATGTGACGGTCAGTAGTGTTTATGTCATCTCAAACTATAAAATGTTCACACATTCAAAGTGTAAATAATGTAAAGAAATATTTGGGTTTCAATGCAAGTTAGGCTCCAATCAACGCATTTTGTGATTACAACCAATTTATTTCCACTGAGCGCTGCAGAAATTCAATTTTAAAGCTCGAGGAACTGACAATATGTGTGTTATGGTATTAAAATTAAAAATTTGATTCCAAATCTTTTACGTTGGTCTAATTTACAACTTTGTCGCTTTGCCAGCATAACCACCATAAACTCTAAAAATGATGGGAACTAAACCTTTTAAATAGCTCAACTAATGCACAAGTTCAAAGAATAAAAACGTCTTTACTATATTATAAACGTCAAATTTCGGCTTTTAAATCAGCAAAAAATTTACACTAACGATGACTTCTGCTGCAAGCGCACTACTATGTAAAACCCAGCACATTTTTGTTGTGATTCTGCTTAACTTGTATTGAACAATAAAACATTCCCCTTAATTTGCTAAAAACAAAAAATATTTGAAGGGACCGACGGAAATGGGCTCTACTCACCATAAACGGAAACATTAAATGTTTGTTTAAAACGTTTGCTCCAAATTAGCACAGGTAGTTCGTCAACACAGGTGTTCGTGTATGTCTGTGATGGTCAGGATCCAGGTTGATCGTCCAGCTTCGTCTGGTCTCTGAATATCCCTCAGTACCATAATGTGGAGGAGATTCCAGCAGCTTTACTGATTCAGCTATCAGGGTCTTTTCAGCTCCACATTTTCCACAGGAAGTCTTCATGTTCACGTATTTTAGTAAACATCAGAGTTTAGCGCGATTGATTCTCACTCAGCATAGTACTGACTCACCAATCACATCTGGAAAATGTGAAGCTGAAAACAGTTTGTAACATTTAGCAGCAGCAGTGACACCAAACCAGACAAGGTGAATTTGAACTTTAATGTGTTTTCAGTTATCTTTACAGCAAAACTGGACATGACAAGTTAATCACAGGCGGTAAAATACAGTTAATTTGCTGGACAATTTCATTAGTTTCATCTTTCTTAGATTTGGCTCATTGGAACCTGTCAGATGCAACAAGTGAGGTCTCACAATAACTAATGATTTTTGATTTTGTGATTTATTTTGGGAAGAACACGACAACAATAGAAAATCCTCTCCATTTGAACAGCACGCAGGCAGCTTTATATCTAAAAACGCTGTAAAAAAGATTAGGTATAACTTGCTTACCAATCAGGCGCCACCAACACAAACAGCACAAAACAAACATGTGAAACATTTTCTTCAGTTGTTGGTGCAGAAAACTCCTGAATCTAATAAGACGCTAGATAACTTCTGCGCCAATTGGAGTGTGAATCCTCCCCCAGCATGAGTCAGAGTTTGAGCACCATATAGTGCTTACAAAAACACACACACCACCCCACACACACACACACACAAACCCCACACACACACACACACACAAACACACACACACACTCTCTCTCTCTCTCTCTCTCTCTCTCTCTCTCTCTCCCTGTGTTTGTGTGTGTGTTTCTGCCTCTTAAGTCTTTAACTTAACAGCTGAAAACGTTCTTTATTAAATGGAAAAACGTTTTTTACATTTTAGCATTGACTGTTTTTCGAAAGGGGAGGTTTCTGTTTTGTTCAATTTGAAAAAGTAGATATGGATTTTAAAATGGTTTCATAATCGTCGTTTTTGCAAAATGCAAAAGCAGCCTGCCATTCACCTTGCGAGTCTTAGTGAGGGGTGACATAGCGCGCGATCGAGTCAAACTGAAAACTGCTGCGGTCGGTTTTTTTCAGAAACATGGTTTGATCTGGTCGGGTGATGAACAGCTCTGGAGGAAAATGGCCATTGTTGAGTGTGTTAAAAGAGTGTAGGGAAAACCTTCTAACTGCTGTTATTTACCTCACAGTCTGACTTCCTCCTACACAGAATAGCTTTCCATTAACGTAAAATGAATCTATAAACACGATGAGAAAATACTAAGATTCACATGTGTATGTTAATAGATAGAAGTAATTTAATTGTGCTGAAGTCATACTGAGAGGTAATATCGCTTGACTTTTTTCCATTTTTTTTTTTTTTTTGTTTAATTTAAAAAAACTACAAAGATTA
>NW_024879364.1:19232-30865 GCF_018340385.1 Cyprinus carpio
CCCAACTTCCGGGCCTAAATCTAAACCCCCTCTCGAAGGCGTTCGAGTCAATCTCGGAAAATTTACTTCACTTGATGGCGGTTCTTAACCAGAAAGATATCACAACCGGAGGCTGTGAAAAACCTGCGGGGGGCAACAGATTGGAGCTAAGTGCTACCAAAACATACTGCCCGAGCAGTGAACCGTTCGATATGATGGGGATGTTAACGGTCGAGTGGCCACCATTGGCTAATCTCCGCCAACATTATCGAGAAACCTGAGTTTGGTACGCAAAAGCCTCTCGTCCTCAATCCCCTTACATCAGTTCCTGATACTTCTGCCTGTTCGTCAGGGACTGTGCCCTCCACTAGAGGAGCGTGTTGGACTGCTAATGCACATCCAACCCTCTCACCACAGTCCCCACACTCTAAAATTTGAGCTGTCTCACAGGAAAGGCACCTCGAGACATCATTGTCAAGTCAAGTCAAGCTCCTCTTTATTTATATAGCCGCTTTAAACAAAAAAGATTGCGTCAAAGCACTGAACAACATTAATTAGGAAAACAGTGTGTCAGTAATGCAAAATGACAGTTAAAGGCAGTTCATCATTGAATTCAGTGATTATTTACAGGGATCTGTCTCTGTGGCTCTAGTCCTGGTCTCCGCTGTCTTCAGGCTGTAGAGGTCCCTTCTAGGTGCTGGATCCACCATCTGGGCTGATACATACTGGATCCGGGTGACTGCAGTGACCCTCTGACTTGGATACAGACTGGATCTGGTGGCTACGGTGACCTCGGAAATAAGAGAGAAACAGAACTAATATGAGCGCTAGATGCCATTCTTCTACGATGTAGCAAGTACATCGGGTGTTATGGGAAGTGTTCCCGGTTCCGGTTTACCTAATTAATGCAGCCGTAAAATCCGGATTTGGATATTAGAAGTGTATTAGTATGTTATGGTGGTAAGCCAGGTTAAGAGATGGGTCTTTAATGTAGATTTAAACTGCAAGAGTGTGTCTGCCTCCCTAACAATTGCTAAACCATTCAGGGCTTTATAAGTAATAAGCAAGATTTTAAAATCTATAATGATGCTCGATAGGTTGCCAGTGCAGCGTTTGACAGGACCGGCCATTATGAGCATACTTCCTGGTTCTAATAAGAACTCTAGCTGCTGTGTTTTGACTAACTGGAGTTTTTGTTTACTGCTGTGCAGAACAACCTACAATCAATAGAGCATTACAATAGCGTCTAACCCTGAGGTCATAAAATCCATGGATTAACATTTCTGCATTTGACATTGAGAGCATAGGCCATACTTTAGATATATATTTTTGAGATGGAAAATGCAGTTTTACAAATGCTAGAAACTTGGTTTTCTAAGGAAAGGTTGCTATCAAATAGCACACCTAGGTTCCTAACTGATGACCTAAGAATTGACAGAGCAGCCATCAAGGCTTAGACAGCAAAGCGGTTCTAGGGTCATTACATGCAGAGGTTTTTAGGTCCTATAATTAACACCCTCTGTTTTTTCAGAATTTAGCAGGAAGAAATTACTGTCATCCAGTTTTTTATATCGACTATGCATTCCGTTAGTTTTTCAAATTGGGTGCTGAACTTCACGGCCACCAAAGAAATATAGAGCTTGAGTATCATCAGCATAACAGTGAAAGCTAACACCGTGCTCTGATGATATCTCCCAACAACATGTAAAGCGTGAAGAGTAACGGCTCTAGTACTGAGCTTCCTTATGGTACTCCATACCGCACCCCAGGATCGATATGATACCTCTTCATTCACTGCTACGAATTGGATATGGTCATATAAGTACGAACATTTAAAACCATGCTAACGCACTTCCATTAATGCCAACAAAAGTGTTCTAGTCTATGCAAAAGAATGGTGTGGTCATTAGTGTCGAACTAGCACTAAGATCCAATAGCAAATAGAGAGATACAACCTACCGATCAGATGATAAGAGCAGGTCATTTGTAACTCTATGGAGAGTTAGTCTCAGTACCATGATGGCAGGTCTAAATCCTGACTGGAAATCCTCACAGATGCCATTTTTCTCTCTAAGAAGGAATATAATTGTGAGGATACTACCTTTCTAGTATCTTGGAAGAGAAAAAGGGAGATTCGAGATCGGTTCTATAATTAACTAGTTCTTTGGGGTCGTAGTTGTGGTTTTTTGATGAGAGAGCTTAATAACAGCCAGTTTGAAGGTTTTGGGGGACATATCCCGCTATCAACAATGAGGAATTAATAATAGTCAGAAGAGGATCTATGACTTCTGGAAGCACCTCTTTTAGAGCTTAGATGGAATAGGGTCTACTTTGCATACATGTTGTTGGTTTAGATGATTTAACAAGTTTATACAATTTTTCCTCTTATAGTAGAGAATGAGTGGAACTGTTCCCTCAGGGGATATATAGTGCACCGTCTGATGTGAAACCGTGAAGCTGATGCAGTTGCATGGTTACAATTTTATCTCTTCAATAGTATCAAATTTTTCAAAGGAAAAGTGAAACGGTGTTTCCGTCATTACTGCTGTGATGTGTTGAGAAATGTCAACACTTGCTGATGCTTTATTTTTCGTTAATTTAGCCACTGCATTGAATAAATACACAAGTTATAGTTTGTTTTCTCTAAAAGAGACGAAAAGTAATCAGATTTAGCAGTTTTTAATGCTTTTCTGTAAGATAGGTTACTTCTCCCTCCAAGCAATACGAAATACCTCTAGTTTTGTTTCCTCCAGCTGCTTCCATTTTCTCCGGCTGCTCTCTTTAGGGTGCTTAGTGTGCTCATTATACCACGGTGTCAGACTGTTTTCCCTTAACCTTCCTTAAGCGCAAAGGGGAGCAACCGTAGTCTAAAAATGCTAGAAAAGAGAGAGTCCATAGTTTCTGTTACATCATCAAGTTGTTCTGAGGTTTTGATAGCACAAGGAATTGGGATACATCAGGAAGATTACTTACAAAAGTAAAGTCTTTTTGTGGTAGAAGTGAAGGTTCTAACATACTTGTAACAAGAAGTAGAATTTACAGTTTTAGCTATATGAAGTTTGCACAAAAACTAAATGACGATCTGAGATATCGCCGGCGGCTGCATAATTTCAACACCATCAGCATCAATTCCATGCTGACAGTATTAAATCTAGGAGTATGAGTAGGTCCTGAGGCGGTGTTGTCCTAACCCCAATAGAGTTCAGAATGTCTATAAATGCTGATCCCAATGCATCTTTTTCATTATCAACATGGATATTAAAATACCAACAATTAAAACTTTATCTGCAATAGCACTAACTTTCGGATGTAAAATCAACCAAACTCTTTTAATAAAGTTCGTATGGTGCCCTGTTGGCCTGCATATACAGTAGCCAGGTACCAACATCCCCAGGGGATTTATGTGTAACATTTGTTCCTCTGGATAATGTTATTATATTAAGCACCAATGCCAAGCGAGGTTATACTTAGGCAGCTCCGCCCTCCTGAGAAATCCTGAAAAACATTGTTTATAGAAGGTAGCGCTAACACCTCCCCCCTTTACCTTTTTGGGCGTGGCTCATGTTTATATAACAGTAATCTTACAGGGTGTAGACTCATTTAAAATAATGTAATCATCAGGTTTTAGCCAGGTTTCTGTCAAACAGAGTGCATCGGAGCTATGATCAGTGATCATATTATTTACAAAAGAAAGTGCTTCGTAGAAAGGGACCTGATATTCAATAAGCCATTGGATGAGAGGCTATCACTTGAAGCCCCCTCAGACACTCTGCAATCCAGCCTTCAGAGTTTGAGGACGGCACAAGAAGGCTGACTTTGGCCCGTTTATGTCAGCTCACACAGCTACCGCCTTCTCGTTAGCGGCGGGACCCGATGTTCGGCTGTTGGATTAAATCCTGCCATGGATACGCTTCAGGATTATACACAACAAAAACGCAGCGACTTTGACGCATCGCGCTTCCCTTCCTGTTTGTCAGGAGTTCTGTACCCTCCACGAGGAGAATGCTGTTGGACGCTAATGCATCAAAGCCCTCTCACTGCAGTCCCCACGCTCCTAACATTGACATGTGCGCCCAGCCAAAGGCACCTCGAGCATCATTGGATCGAGGCTATCGCCTGACGCCCCCTCAGACACTCTGCACAATCCAGCCTTCAGAGTTTGAGGGGACGGCACAAGAGGCTGACTAAGACGAAGCCGTTTTATGCTTGACGTACACAGCTGCCATAATCACGCTAGCGGGTGGCCGATGTTCATTTGTTGGATTAAATCCCACTGCTGTGGATACAGCTTCGGGATTAGACACAGCGAGAACATAGTGACTTTGACACATGCACTTTCCTTGCCACGGACGTTGTGGCGAACTTTCGTGCTCGGACATTAATGCATGTGGGAACACTGCGAAGCGAGGCTTGGAAACCACTTCGTTTTCTGGGCGCGGGTAGCGCTTGCGGCATTTCACTATGGGTGTTCACGCTGAATTCGTCGGATACACCATTTCCAGTTCAGAAGGCCGCCTCTTCACCGTGGAACTCTTCCCATAGTTTGTTAAACCAAAGAAATCATGAATTGCTAGGCAGGAGATACCATACTCTGCTGGGAATAGGGGCTATAAAAGTACACCCCTCTCAGATGGAGTCAAGGTTTTCTGCCGCTATTTTTGTAAAAAGTGGCGATTCGCCATTTGAATCTGCACACAGGATGAGCAAAATCAAGATGTTAACAGTGGAAGTCTATTCTGTCTCAGATTCAACCAAAGAGTTGGTTTGTCACGATCGATCTGAAGGATGCATATTTTCATATTCAGATCATCAAGAGACACAGGAAGTTCCTCAGATTCGCTTAGAGGGTAAAGCGTATCAATACTGTATTCTTCCCTTCGCTTAGCCTTGGCTCATGGAGTATTTTCGAAATGCACGGATGCAGTTCTGGACCCGTTGCGGCTCCAGGGCGTTCGCGTATTGAATTACCTGGACAATTGGCTGGTGTTAGCAATCAATCGCAGACTCAAGCACACTCCCCATCGGGATCTTTTGCTGAATCATCTAAACAGCATGGGCTTATGCACAAATTTCCAGAAGTGTGTTTTAATTCCCTCTCAGCGGAAACCTTCTGGAAATAGACTTGGACTCTCGCGCTTTGAACACAAGACTATCTCTCCCGCGCGTTCAGTCTCTCACATTATGCCTGCGCCATTTCATAGCAGGTCGCGCAGTGATGGTGAGTTTGTGCCTCAGACTTTGGGTCTAATGGTAGCGGCATCCCCTGTAATCCGTCTGGGCTTGCTTCACATGCGCCCATTTTTCAGTGGTGGATGAAAAGCCAAAACATCTCACCCCGTTGTTTTCCCACATTGGATGATTTCGGTGACACCAGAGGTGTGTTATGTCGATAAAACCATGGATGTCAGCTAAATTTCCTTCAAACTGGAGTTCAGCTGGGGATTCGTGCTTCCCGAGAGACTGGCGACAGATGCGTCTTTGACCAGTTGGGGAACTGGTCTTTCAAGACGCCCAGCTCAGTTGGACGGCGCAAACCGCGGCTGGCTATAAACATGTTGGAATTGCTGGCAGTTTTTCTAGTCCTCCAGTATTGCTTGAATCCTGCTGATCGACGGCCGTCATGTACACTACGCAGGTCAAGGCAACATATCGGTTGTGTCGTAAACAGGTTAACGCTCTCACCACCCCCTTGCTGCCTGGCGAGGATTTTCTTCTAGAACAGATTTTCTGTCGATCCGAGTGGTTTCCCCGGGCACTTGAACTGCGGACTGAGGATTTGCTGATCGACGTCATGTGGATTACTCAGGTCAGACACCTATCATATCGGGTTGTACGCTCGTCACCATGTCTGAATCAGCAAGGAATCCGATTACATGTCCCCGGGCACTTGAAACTATCGGAATGGATATTGTTCGTCTAACAGAGGCAACTGTGAAGACGCCCAATAGGTGTGCCCTATAGGGCAAGTATTTGTAGGAGTGAAAGTGGACTTATTTCGTGTCGAGCGCGACTACCCATTGCCCACTATGGTTCTCCCTACTGCCCTCCATCGCCCCTAGGCTTGGATGCGTTAGCTCACAAGGCCCAGGACCAGCTATGCTTTTCCCTCCAATTCGACTAATTCCAGCATGTTATCCAGAATTTTGTTCTGGACAGTGTGGAGCCACACAGCCATGGTTTTGCGGATCTGGTCAATCGTACGGGTTCATTCTCCGTGGGAGATTCCCCTCAGACAGGATCTTACTATCGCAAGCACGATTGGATGTTTGGCACCCAAGGCCAGATTATTGGAAGCTGTTGGCGTGGGACTCGGAGTGGAGTGAGTTAATATGTCCGTTTTTTTCTGATGAAAGCTACATGAGCCACTGGCAAGTTTCACGTGGCAGCTATTTCAGCTAACCGATGTATATGAGGTACGAATGGTACTTAAGACTTCGAATCCTATTCACAATTCGAGTGATATATTAGAACATTGACAATGAGGTTCCACCTACCGACGAAAATAGCCCCACACATGGTCACCAACCAGATATCAACCCAATAGAGCATCTTTGGGATGTGGTGGAATGGGAGCGTCAGTTCGGGCCCGGGATGTGCAGCACACAAATTCTCCATCAAACTGCAAGATGCTATCCTATCAATATGGGCCAACATTTCTAAAGAATGCTTTTCAGCACCTTGTTGAATCAATGCCACGTAGAATTAAGGCAGTTCTGAAGGCAAAAGGGGGTCAAAAACACAGTATTAGTATGGTGTTCCTGTCACGAGCCGTGGCTTAAATTTCGGGTCTCCGGTTGTGGTGGTTGAGAAGATCTGAAACTAGGCCACAGAGGAGTGTAAATGTTGGACCCAAGCAGAAATACTCAAAGCCAGTACTCGAACGAAAGACCAGTTTATTTAAAACAAGGTCTTTCTTGAACCCAAAATCCAGCAGGGAGTTCTTCTTAGACAGAGAATAAAAATGAGAAAAAAATTGGAGCGAAAAAAAAAACACAAGGTGAAAAATAAAACTCCACGAGGGTGAGAAGGGAGAAACCAAAAATAGAGGCACCATATAGGCAATCAATAACAAAGAACACCTTACTTTGAGGTAACTTGGAAGAACTTGGAAAACAAAGCAGGTAGCAGAAAAGAAGGTTTTAGTAATGAGACATGAAATGTGGCTTAATTCTAAGGGAGACGAGGGAGAAATAAACGATAAGAACAGGTTAACTTTCCTTGCTTATGCGAAAAAAGGGGCCGATGTAATTTCTGGGAGAGTTTCTTGGACTCGACCCGGAGGGGCCGGTGCTTAGTAGATAGCCAAACTCTTTGACCGGACTCAGAAATTGGGAGGCTATCCGGCGGCGGCGATAGCTGATCTTGGGTATCTCTGGGAAGTCCGAAGAGGGATGTCTGGCTTCCTCACGTAGCCGACAGCGTTGGACAAAGCGTTGGGCCGATGGGAACACCAACTTGGCCTCTCTCGGAAATACGGGGGGGTATTACCCAAACTGGCATTCAAAGGGGGATAGTCCACGTGGCGAGGGACTGGAGGTGTGTTGGGGCATGATTCAGCCCAAACTAATAGGTGGCCCAAGATGTGGCTTGATAGCCGCCATACAAAGACGGGGTCTCCAGAATCTGATTAAGTCGTTCGTCTGGCCATTAGGGACTCTTTGGGGATGGAACCCAAGATTGATAGGCTGGCTGTGGCCCAATAAGCATGCAGAAGGCCCCCAGAAACCTGGATGTGAAATGGGGACCTCGGTTATCAGGAGGACCAATGTCCAGGGGTGAATAGAGAATTGATACCAATATCCCGGACAAAAAGACAGGGTTCACAAGGAAGCTCGCAACAGGTCTACGTTGGCCCGACCGCCGAAGGGCAGGCTTGGGCAGGGGAATGAACCCGGGGCAGCGATGACTCGTAGAAAAACCGGTCTACAACCACCCAGGATGGGACCGTATTGCCCTGGGATGGGGAAGCCTGCAGTAACAAAGTCCAGAGAGAGAGTGACCATGCGCCTGCGTGGAAACATGTAAGGGACGAGCAGTCCCTGAGGCGCTGATGTGTAGACATTTCCTTGGTTGCACACGGGGCAGGCCTCTACATGACCTAACGTACTTCTTGATGGACGGCACAAAACCACCGCTGGAGAAGAAAATCAAGGGTGCGAGGCAACTTCCTGGATGGCAAGTCAAGGGAGACTCATGAGCCCATTGCAAGACACTGGACCGGGCCGTTGGGGCAGCTGTAGGAACGAACAGGCGTCAGGGGGACCACCACCTGGACCGGCCACGGGCAAGGGCCTCGCGCACCACTCTCTCCAGTTCCCACTGAAGGGGCGCGATGATACTCGACCTCGAATTATGATGTAAGAATTTTCTCTTGAGTCTCGTGGAGAGTAGGCTCGAGACACGGCATCTTGTTGATGTTCTTGGTGCGGGCATGTAAGGATAGAAGAAACTGGAATCGATTAAAAAATATGTGACACATCTAGCTTGCCGAGGGTTCAAACAGCTTAGCCTGCTGGAGATACTCGTAGGTTTGTGGTCGTGGTGTGAGAAGTACTGGCGGAGGGCGAACGTGGTGCTGGCCCCCTCGAGCGCTAGGCACGCATGGTACGCCTAAACACACATATTCCAAGGACCAGTCCCTAATACGCGACGCACAAAGCAACGTCCCAGATCCCCCACATGGTAGTTGCGGCGTCGGCATCCGACAGGCACCGATTGAGCATGAAGGATGCAACGGGTGTAATTTCCATCTTCACCTCTCTGTGGACAGGATGGGCTCCTACCCCGACCTACCTCGAGAGATCATCCACCGTCCACCGACACACAACAACAAGGTCTGTATGGGTCAGGGATCAAAAGAATGTAGAAGCGGAAGTGAATGCGGCGGCTTTGAGGATCTTCGAATGGCCCATGCGACGCCTCCGGGACAGCCCCCCACACGGAAATCTGTGGTCCTCTCCTCCTTTGGGTAAGCGGATTACGGTCAAGGGGTTGCCGACCACAGAGCTGATTGGAATTCTTAATGAACCGCCTCCTGTAGAAGTTGCGACACGCCAACGTAAATGACGTCTGGAAACACTCCTTTGTACCGTAGTAGGTATGTAGGGACAGTTGTGGATCGCCTTGATACCTTGTGTAGTGGTCCTCTTCGCCAGCGTCGAGCCTAGGACGTGAGACAATAAAATTCCGAGAAATGAGCCTGTGCGGTAACATGACCATTCAGCACTTTGCCTACTGGCTTAACATAGATGGGTGATTGTCAAAGGACGTCTCTGGAGAACCATGCTCACATCATGCCCCTTCATGCTCCTCCAGGGGACTGTTGAGGAAAATGAGAAGTATCGTCAAGGGTTAAACAACGAGACAGAACGATGAGATATTAAAGCAAGGCTCCCGGCATGGAACATCCATCTACCCTAGGTGTGACGCAGCTTGCGAATAGCTCCGGTAGCGGGCAGACACGCGGCGCGCCAATGGATGGAAGCCCGAACGGCATTTTTTACGTATACTCATACCTGTGGCCGGTTTGAAGGCAGTCTTCCATTCGTCTCCCTGCCGGGTGTAATAACGCAGATGCCTAGGATGGTAAAGCATTGCGGCAATGTATCCAGTTTGTAAGTGAAAACGGACAAGCCCTCTTGAAGCAAGTTCAAAGGCTGTGGCCATGCGAGCTGCGTTGTAGGGTTCTAATCAGATTCCCGAACCGATATGATCTAGTTGATTCAGGCCTCACGGGATAATTCAAAGTTACAAGGCCTAAGACCCCCGTCTTTCTTCTGAACAAAGAAGAAACTGCCCCCAGGCTGGGGAGGTTTGAGGCGTAACGGATGATACCGGCTGCCAAGGACTCCTTGATGTTAGAGATCCATAGCGGAGTTAGCGCTCTGGGGGAGGACAAGGAGAAGATCCAACACCTGGGAGGGCAGGAGCCAGGGGAGTAATGTCAATAGCACAGGTCGTAAGTGCGGTGTGAGGTGGTAAAGAGGTAGCCCGGGACTTGTGCTGAACACTGCCTGAACTGATGATAAACACTGGGGGGACCTCGGGAACAGGTCGGACAGGACTCTTGAAACTCAGAACCTAGGGACTGGGGGACTCTGATAGTAGGCAGGAGAGTTGACAAGTAGACCACCAGATTAGAATTAGTTGCAGTGGGCCAGTCGATATGGGGATTCTGTCGTCAGAGCCAAGGGTAACCCCGGATTAATACAGGTATACTCGGGGAGGTTCAATGAGATAGGGGGTCTCCTCCTGCTGATTGTTGTGAAAGATGGTAAGTCGCAAGGGACTGAGTTGGCCTCTGTTACTTTGCCCGGTTCCAGAGGTCTGCCATCCAAGGCAAGTAACTGCCTGGGGGTGAGGAAGAAGTGGGTCGGGACTTTAAGTTTCTTAGCCAGGTTAGATCTAAAAAGTTGCCTGCGGGACCCAGAATCAATCATACCCTTGACTGATGGGGTTGGACCTCCCAGGACAAAGTGGCGGGAACTGCATAGGACGGCGTTAGCCCCAGGAGGAGATCTATTTCCCCATCAACGCCCTACTGTCTGTATGGGGACACGGCGTTTCCCGAGATCTCGTGGCACGAGGAGCGGAAGTGGCCAGATAGCACCACAGTAAGCAACGAGTCCTATGCGTCGTTCCACTATTTCATTGGTAGAAGCCTGGAACGGCCCACTTGCATGTCTTCTGGGGGCCATGGAGTGTCAGGAGCTGGGGGAAAGTTCTGGATGAGGGAATATAACCTGGAGAAACAGACCTACTCAGAGGAACTTGGGACTACAGAACTCCTTGCGACGAGCGGCCCTCCGCTCTCTCCAGGCGATTGTCCTAGGCGGATGGCCATTGCTAAGAGGGACTCAAGATCCTCAGCCTGTTCTCGCAGTGGCTAACTCCCATCTTGAAGGGACTCAGACAACCTCCTCCTGAAAGCAGACCCCTCAGTGCATCATCAGTTCCATCCAATTTTTTGCTGCTATGGTCCGAAAACTCTATGGCGAAGATCTGCAGTGCTACGGGAACCCTGACGGAGAGTGAATAGGCGCTTGGAAGCCTCCTGACCACAGACAGGGTGATCAAACACTCGCTTGAATTCTTCCACGAATGCCACATAGGACTTACAACAGGCATCCTGGGATTGCCACACTGCGGAGGCCCAAGAGAGCGCCTTGTCTGAGAGAAGGGTAATAATATAAGCAATCTTGGAGCGATCAGTGGGAAAACTTGAGGGTTTGGAGCTCGAAAGTGAGAGAGCACTGGGTGAGGAAACCCTGGCAGGAACTGGGATCTCCAGCAAAAGGCTTAGGAGGAGGTAGTCGGGGCTCCGCCACAGGAATAGGCCTGACGCCACTCGGAGGTGAAGAACCCGGTGAAGAACCCGAATAAATAGCTGGCGGACGGAACTCATCACATCGGCCAGGAGTTGAGAATGTTTGGCCATTAGCTCCTCTCTGTCGGCTGAGAACGGCTTCATGGCGCTGAAAAGATGCCCCTCGTGTTGAGCAATCACTGCCAACAGGTCCTTGGAACTGAGTGTTTCTGGGTCCATGAGTGTCTTGGTTTTTCTGTCACGAAGCCGGGCTAGAACTCGGGTCTCTGGTGTGGTGGTTGAGAGATCTGCCACTAGACCACAGAGGGTGTAATGTTGGACCTAAACT